>NC_048543.1:8473402-8773402 GCF_902806685.2 Maniola hyperantus
CTTTATTCGTGTCAAATGCTCTTTACCCTAGCATGTCGACGCTTTGGCTTGCACAAATATAACTTTGTCCATTTCCCTGCATAGAACTCTCTGGGACTCCCAGTAAAATAAGATACTTATCAATTTGTATGCAATGTGAGTAAACACGTGTCTTCTTGTTTGTGAACTATAGAGGATTATAATCCGCCAACGGCCATCCCAAGTTAATTTAAACTTCTAACGCTTATCCGGACTTTATAGTTTACGGGGATTGATAATGAAAATACCTACCTTACCTACTACTATAATTGGAATTTATTATTGTCTTTATTTATTAAATTACAAATACCTATGGTGATGTGCGTACATCTAGGTAGGTACCTACATAATATTATCTATTATTCAAAGGATTTTAACTTTGATGAATTATGATATAATTGGCACGATTTGATACTTCTGGAAAGGTGAAGACAGATTACATTCCTACATAACAAATATCTCAATAGGGTGGAGACGGCGATCGGGGAGGGAACGCCCCACATACCCGCACAGCCCTGGCGCTAACCCGGTGCGGACGAGTACGGGTGACGTGCGGGGAGTCACCCCGCCTCATACCCTGATTGCCATCTCAAGCTGTCGCGGACTATAGGTACAGTAAGAAAGTCATAATTATTTTGTCTATCTAGGTAGGTATTTGATTGTACCACCCATGTAGGTAGGTACACAGTATTGAACAATTTTATAGGTACCTACGATGAATAAGAAAATAATTAGGTACAACTTCATTATTTTTCATGAATAGAGTTTATAATATTATTGTGGAAATTATCATGTAAATTTATTCATAGGAACATGCTGAGTCGGAGTAGGAACGATTAAAATATGAATTGTAAAAACAGACAGAGAGAAAGGATAAAAATACAACAGCTAGCTAGATAAGGTTTGTAGGTTCAATTTTTCAATTAAATTTTAATAAAACAAAAATTGATAAAACTGGAAAGTTATCCCTTGAACATAATATTATGGCAATAGTGTAGGCAGAACCATATTTAAATTTTCAATGAAACAAATTCTATATTATAATTATAATTATAATAACTATGGGTTCGAAACTAGTCGGGCGAACGTCGACTAAACACGTGAGTAAAGCCGGGACAGATATATATAATGGAAATCACTCACGATAGTTTAAGCGCTGAAACAAATTCTATTTGAACCAACCAGTTAACATATTATACCTATGTTAAAACTTACTATAGATACCTAGCTTAAAATTCCAAAATAGGAGGCCCGTATCTTTGGTCAGTCATTCCATTGTTTTCGCGCGCATCACCTACAATCTACTAAACTTAAACTGACGAAAATTTTGACGGAAGAACTTAGCCAGATTATATCGCTTCAACTTTGATTAAAGTGGGTCACTAAGAACCGAAACAATTTCACGCGGACGAAGTCGCAGAAAAAAAATTGTGTTACAATATTACAACGTATAACAGAGTTTATTGTGTAAAAAGAACAATCTGAATGCTCCTCACGTACACACAAGGAGTTTTGTCATTTTGTTTGAGACGTTGGTTCACATCACATACGCAGATCTCTCTCGTTCAAAGGCTTGTCGGATTTACTTCTTTAGACTTAAGAATATCAACCACGTTTGCTAATAAAGCTCGAAAACTTGGGCTTTCGTGTTCTTACTGGAGTTTAGCAAAGTTATAATTAATCCTACCGAGAGATCGTTGCTATACCTACCTATAACATAAAGTTGTTCATTTAATCTGAAAATGTTTGATTAAAAGTAATATTCAATAATTTCAGTGGCTTGGCAAATAGAAATAGCTGTTCAAGTTGGGAATTTGACGAATGACCGGCTGCTCGATTGCGGTAGAATGACAGCTACAATATCACGATCGCAATCACCTCTAATTGGTTGACGTTCGCTCACTATTGGCTACAATGCATTGTTGCAACATAATCGCACAAATTCGGCCAATCAGAACAATTGAGATTGTAATAATAATTGATGCAGGTTTTACGAAATCGACCTGCCGATTTTGGTCCTACTGTATGAAATAGATTTTTTCTTTCCGCCAATGAAGATTTTGATTTTATTGTCTTGCGACGTGTGAAAAGTAGAGTATTGAACTTGGGGGTAAACGCCGCGCTTCACTCAGGATTCTAGATGCAACACCCTCGCTACGCTCGGGAGCTACTCTAAACTCACTCGTTATGCTTGGGATTTATCCCGGCGTAACGTCCCACGTCGAATAATAATAATCTACAATCAAATGGTTTTGAATATGTTTTTCAATTTTGGTGGAAAAGAATGTATTGTTCTTAAAAACCAGTTTTTCCCAACTCAGTATTTAATAGTACAAAATATGAAGCTCTCTTCATAAAGTAAAGTAGTAGGATAAATAGGTGAAAGTTTTATTAAGTAGGTATAAAACATTATAAATTATTCATATCTTTCCATTACGGGGGCCTTTTATCCGATACCTAAAGGGATTTATCCATTTGCTTAAGACGTAGGGAGAAAAATAAAATAACGTTCGTAAGAATATTTTTCTGTGATGTGTGTTTTACTTACGAATGGAATAACACCTCGTTCAGAAATCACATCCTAATATCAGGGGTTCCCTACAAAAAATGCTTGAGCGATTCTGCATTTAGGAAAAAGTAAATCTATTTCCTTTATAACTAGGTGATCTGCCGCTTCACTCAGGTGGAATCCATACTAATATTATAGACTAGCTTATGCCCGCGACTTCGTCCGCGCGGAGTACACAAATAACAACGGCACGGCAATACCTCAATGCTTTAGGAGGCGCAGCTAGGCGTCTAGAAATGTGACCTATGCAAAACTTGGTAATATAACTTTAGTTAGTTTTTTATACAAAATTAGTTTATCAAGACTCCATCTTAGACTAAATTATTAAATTAATGAACTATTGATTAAATTAATATCCGGTGTTGGTTATAATGAAAAACATTACCACTTTTGAAAAAGTTATCTATAATATAATAGTAGGTATTTCGTTATTATTATGTAATAAATAAAACTGTTTGTAAATCAATGCTTACAAACAATAATTATTATTGTGCTACCCGTGGCTGCGCCCCCAATATAATAAATGAGGGTTTGTTACAACAATTTTTGATGTAGGTACTAGTTGGTTTGTAATGGTTGGTTAATGGAAACAGTTCATTTGTCTGACCTTAAGAAAAGCAGTTTAAATTAGCTTTAAATGACATGAATCCTTAGCTCAGTTGCAGCGTTATTGAACGACAAATGCCCAAAAATTGCATTCTTGAAAAATAGCACGCTATCCCGCGGGAACTGTTTGTTTGTCTGAAATCAAAATTATAACTTATGGTACTTTACATGTCCTCCACCATCCAAAACATCCAGTCAATGCGAAGTTCTGTTGCAGCGTAATTGAAGAACAAATGCGTGAAAAACAGCATACTATCCTGCGGGAACTGTTTGCTTTCCCGGAGTAAAAAGTAGTTTGTCACTTTCCAAGTCCTCAACTATATCCACGCAAAAAGTTCCGTCCATCCGTAGCTCTGTTAAGACGTGATTGAAGGATAAACCGACAGACAAAAAAAATCGCATTTATAATAATATGGCGTTTTGTCGGTTTCAACGACAGAGACAACGCTCTACGAAACCGCTATCTCTTTCTAAATGTCGATGTACAAGATTTCCTGCCGGGTACTAATACCTAGCCTTGCTCGGCAGCAAACCATCTCATTTATTTATATTCGTGTTGAACTTACTGGATGAAAAGTTCAATTTTTTTTTGTTATAGAGCACTCAGAGCACTTTATTACCAATGGCATCAAGACAAAGTCTTGAGCTTGACAAGTATTTTAATCGCTGTCGTTTTTGAGGTTTCACCAGAGATGTGCTATAATAAACATGTTTGTGCACTGAGAGGTATAAATGTAGAAATAGGTTCTCTGTAATTGATTCGTAACTCATAAAATTCTCCGTCTCCCAGCGGATTACGGTGCCTATCAGACGGACAGTGAATTACGTTAATTGTCACCGTTTTATTGGACAGGTGACGTCTGCGGGGAAAACTAAATGAGAGGACGTGGCTCGTGGCTCTACAGTAGGTAATAGGTACAATTTACGAATAAAATAATACAGTGATGTGCATTACAACTTTCCATATACCTAAGTGTTTTATTATAGGTATTTAGATATGTCTCCGTGCATTATAGGTAGGTGTAAAATAAATTGGAGGCAAAAGCAAATGTAATAAACCGCGAAAGTTCGTAGAGCGTAATAAAAAGAGAATATTTGGCGCAGTCAGAGGACGGGTTGGATTGCACGTTACGCGCTACATTATAAACAAGGCTGCCTGTGACACCCTCCTTTATGACCGCCATCCCACCCCTCTGCCAAGCGGCATGCATAATTAAATCTCCGCGGTCAAATTAGCAATTTGGACCCAACAATAGAACATAGTTCAGTTTTAAGTGTCTTTATTGCACAAACAAATTTATTCAGCCGTTACTGAGTTCAATTAGCGCCAAGTATACATTGTACACGACTTTTTATTTGCCCCTTTAGGGATGCAGTCTCCTGTGGAGACTAGAATTCAGAAATAAAAGTAGTGTCCATACCTTTTATTTTTTGAGTCTGTATCTTAACAGATACAATTAAAATCTGTTAAGATTTTAATATGGATATAAATTAATCCAACCTGGCTCCGCATGATGGAATTTCTGAAAATGTTTTCTTTTTCTAATAAGAAGTCTACGTTATAGAGAAAATCTAAAATCTCAAGTTTCTAGTCCTAGCGGTTACAGCTGTAGGTACATTGATATGTTAGCCACTCCTTGTGATACATTTGTAATCGAACTATTGACAAAACTCTGAAACATTCCAAAATTTTCCTAAAAAATATCTTTATTTTTTAAGAAAATTTTAGAAAATTCTGGCAAGTTTCCCGAAGCTTCTCGAAAGAAAGGTCTCTCAGTCTCGCAGTCTCAACCGCGACGCGTGCCCGAACTGACTCCCTTGAAAAAGGATCCCGGAAGGTTTCGAAACTAGTCGGGCTAACGTCGACTAAATACGTGAGTACAGCCGTTGAGAGATAATATTATAAACACCTAATGGAAATCACTCATGATAGCTGAAACACAAATAAACTTGACTTTTAATTAAATAATTGGGTGCACTTTATGCAAAGTATTAAAGTAATGATAAAACCTGGATAAAAATGCAAGCTTTTGTCCTGCAGCTTATTTTTCACATTTTTTATTTCATTTTTGCTTTTAATACGTGCCATACGAAGTTCGTAAGTGGGACTTTAGAAATGCATCCACTATTTCCAAATAGAAGAGTTATTAAATTATGGAATGCAGTTGTAAAGTTCCCGTTTTGCATAATCTTCTAATATTTGTCATATTTCGGGGTATTCATCGAGTTTAATAATGCAGCAGTTTGGTGAGTTTATGAAAATGCAGCGAGTGGCGTGCGGCGTACTGATAACGGATTCCAGGGTTTTTCAATTCGTCCTCTATTAGGGTGTCCATTCTTACAGTTACATTTTTAGTTCCTTCATAAAAAACCATTAGTGCGTGTAATCTTTACACGCGGTTGAAGAAAAACTTCTTTTTTGCGTTGTGGTCAGCGAAGAATTAAAGTATAAGTTGTGGCAAATATTGCAATTAAATTAAAAATAAAATTGTCATATTAGGCTTGAGTAGTTTTAAAAACGAGTCGTAGTAAGTAAAAAGACAAAACTTTTGATCTATGGCACATACTATTTGGTACCATAAAACACGTCAACAGAATATATTAGGTAGGTATATAGTGACCTGAAAACAGCTGTTGTTTGGCGGCCATTTAAAATACGGAACAGAAGTAATGTCCGCGTTACTTTTGTCCGAAAAATGATAGGTACTGAGGTAGGTCTAAAGAAGTTTATTTTATTTTATGTCGTTTAAACGTTATGTTTACTTTATGGTCACCCTATTTTTGTTCAGTACTTATAATAACTATATTCTGAACATAACTTAAACTAAACAAGCCAGAATTCCGAGATGGAAGGTACGTACGATTTATTAATATAATCACAACAAAGAAATGTCTTGATAAACCGCTTTTGACCGAAACAGTATCCCCGCAAGGAGCCTAGAATTAATTTAAACTTTGCATTTAATCTTGTTCGCCGACGAAACTTTTGCAATGTTAGATAAAATATCACCGAAAATAGCAAAGTTTCCAACGGTATCAAAGATAACGTAACGAACTTAGAAACAAGGAGGATGGCTAGTTAAGATATTAAATAGGAAAGATCTAAGATAGCAAGATGAGATTTAGGTGTCAAATTGTGATATCATTTTCGAAAAGAAAAGTACTTAGAACCCTCTAAAACCCTAGAAAACTAGGCAATTCATAGTACAAGAAACACATGCAGCCGGCACGCGTCGATGTTATTTAATTAAAATCTTGTGCGGAAAATACTAAGTAGAGTGCACTGTGCAGTCTAGTGTTGAGCTCGATCCCTCATTATTTCTTGTGCCTAGATCCGTCATCCGCACCACAAGCCACAACGAATGACGAGGGGTTATTATTAACTTAAAAATAACAAACACTGCGGAATGTATACTTTTGATTTTGAATCTAGCGGTACGTAGACTAGAGAGCACTTGACATGAAATGTTGAATAATATTAAAAATTCTAGTTGGAACTTACCATTTTTAATTTTATATTTTGGAGAGAGCGATTCTTGAATATCTTGCTGACATTCGAGTAATATTTTGAAATTTAGCAGATTCATTATGAGGATATTGAGCATGCAGTACCTACAGTTGGAAAACGGATTACCTAGGTACTTAAAAAAAAGGATTCGACTACGTTTCTGGAATTGACGTAAAATTAAACTTCAACAAGGTATAAAGCTTTTAATCGCTGTGTTTAAATTTTTTGAAATCTAAGTGATAAAAATATTTTTGAGATAGTAACAGGTACCTACCCACTCTAAGATTCTTCTTCTCCTTTGTCGTATCACTCTTGGCAGAGCGGTCGTGGTCATCGATATGATATCGGTACTCTAAGATAGAAAGAGGATATTTTTATAATACGAGTAGATATATAGATAGCGTAGATAAAATGCAATTGTAAAATAGTTTCCACTCATTCCAGTAAAGTCCTTTATCTACTTACCTATATTTAAAAGCTTTTATAATAAATTGGTGTGGCGTTCTCACATTTATGATTTCAATTTCTACAATATTTCTTATTTTGCAACTGGACTGAAACGTATGCAAAGTAACTATGAAAATAATATATAAAATAATATATAACGTAATTAAAATAAAATACTTACTAAATGATGCCTCATCGCCACTAGAGAGTAGGCGAGCAACTAGAAGAGAGTGTGCTGCTGGGATAGTTTTGTCGCTAAGATAATATAAGCGAGTGTACGAGTGCGTCGGGTGATTACTCGCGCCAGTCCAGTCGTTGGAGACATGCATTTTCTGTACAAACTGCGCGAGTGTTTTGATCGCCATGAAAGTGTCGCTGAGCGAGATTTTTCCTTTAGTAGCGAAAAAATTGTGGGTAAACTATGACCTAATATAGTATAAGTATTCAGTAGGTACGTTTCTTGAGCGAGAAATAGAAAACAGTAGCTGGTCGCTTCTACATCGGCGGCGGCGGCGCTTAGTGCCTTTAGAAAAATAAAATTCTCATATAATTAGTTTTAAAAGTTTAATTAGGTATACATTTAGATTGTTTATACTTATAGGTAGTGTTACTCAAAATATCAATTGGTGTAGCTTCACATTGAAATACTTCATACTACCTATGTGTCCACTAACGCGATATTTAGAAATTATTTAATTATAATGCTTACCTACTTTAAATAGAATTGCACTTAATGTGATTTAGATGATTCGATTTAGAGCCCGTCGTTTTCTGTTTCGTAACATCTTCTTCCAATGATCCATAGATGATTTATTAAAGAGTACAACAAGTGAATGCACAGTCAATCTATAGTCAAATGCGATCGAAATGAAAACAAATCCGACACTAAAAAACATCTCTAATAGGATGCCCAGTAAGAATATCGCTACATACATATCACAGAGTACTGCGATTCCCACGGCTGCTATTACTCGCATCCCTCCTGTGCGGGATATTTTTTTCTTGCAACAAGACAGAACTGCACAAATAGTTCTCAGCAATATTAATAGATTTACGGTCATTAACAAGCTTATACAAATTGCAAATGGGACGAAAATATCGAAGTCCTCTTTGAAATTATAAATCCACGGAACGAGCAAATAATAGACAATTTCGATTATTATGAAGGTGCCGTTGGTAAAAGCCAGGGATTTTCGTTTTTCGTAGCTGATCTTGCCCGGGACTACCAGGACAAGTTTTGTGTAGGCCAGTAGTGTCGCACATAGAGACCAACACATCGACAATACGAATAAATGACCGTCCAAAATGTTTAACTGCTCAATTAAAAAGTTATTCGTTGTACACAGATGTATAGTTCCAATCACAATTTGGTGAATATTTATAAAATTATGAATGTTACGCCACTTTGGATTCGTGCACCACACTATAATTAATACTAGAGAACATAAAATTGACAAAGAGCATCCAACGGCTGAAGATGTGCTAACCATTTTGTTTTTTGCGTGTGTTCTATTCAAGTTAAAAGTAACGACTTAATTAATAGGTTGATTTTTCTCTAATCAGTATAAATAATCATGTAGGTACATACACACCAAAATAACACCAATGAGTCACGGCGTGATTAATTTGCTTTAATTAAGTGTTACCTATTAACCCTATTTATTAAAAACTAGCTAAAACCCGGCATGCGTTGCTCTGCCTCTTTGTATAAATTATTCTTTAGTCACCTATCGTCCTTTGATCCCACTACGAAAACCACAAGTTCCAACTTAGCAAAGTAGCTTTTAATTGGAACACATCATTGCTATAAGTATTATACCTAGTTGAGTGATATTTACAAATCACTACCCTATCATACTAATATTATAAATGCGAAAGTGTCTGTCTGTCTGCTAGCTTTTCACGGCTCTTCCGTTTACCGATTTTGATGAAATTTGGTACAGCGATAGCTTGCATCCCGTGGCAGGACATAGGCTACTTTTGATCCCGGAAATGAAAGAGGATCCCACGGGATTTTTAAAAACCGAAATCCACGCGGACGGAGTCGCAAGAATCTTCTAGTTATAAATATAGTGATAATATGTGTAGATATATGGTCGTATTGTAAGGGAAGATTTTGTCTCATTTTTGTCATTAAGTACGTTACGTGACGTAACGTGTACCTAACATTTCCGGTACTTTTTAATTTGACGAGCTTTGCCGAGCACTTTCGACATAGTCCGTACAAAATGACTCCTCACGCGCCATTTTAACTCTACCTATGGGTCAAATGTCACGTCGAAAGTACGGTTCATCTTTAAAATAAGGACCAAAATCATACTTTTGACATGACAATTGACACATAAAGTTAAAATGGCGCGTGAGGAGTTAATTTTTACGCATTATAGGTACATCAAACGTGTCAATATACTAGTAATATGAAATTCTTGATAATACAACTGATTTGAATTTACCGGTATAGTGTACGGATATAGAATAGTTAAGTGTGCGGAATAAGTGTTACATTTCCTTAGTCCGCGACTGTACACCACCCCTGTGAAGTAGAGGTGGGTAAATATAAATAGTAAAACAAGTCTTTCAGGATTTTCTAAAATATTCACGAAAACAATAATATTGCAATTTGCAGTAGGTACGAAGTTCGCCGGGTCAGCTAGTTTATAATAATGCTTACCTACCTAAAATAAACTTAGATAATTTGATTTAGAGCCAGTCGCTTTCTGTTTCGTAACATCTTCTTCCAATGATCCATAGATGACTTATTAAAGAGTACAACAAGTGTGTGCACAGTCAATCTATAGTCAAATGCGATTGAAAAGAAATCAAAATATCCCGCACCAAAAAAAAATCCCTAATATGAAGCCCAGTAAGAGTGATCCTACATATATACCATCACACAGAACTGCAATTCCCACGGCTGCTATTACACGCATCCCTCCTGTGCGGGATATTTTTTTCTTGCAACAAGACAGAACTGCACAAATAGTTCTCAGCAATATTAATAGATTTAAGGTCATTAACAAGCTTGTAAAAATTATAATCGGGGCGAATAATATATATATCGATAACTCTTTATAATTATAAATCCACTCAAGGATGAAATGATAAATAACTACAATAATTATGAAGGTGCCGTAGCTAAATGCCAGGGATTTTCGTTTTTCGTAGCTGATCTTGCCCGGAACAACCAGCACAAGTTTTGTGTAGGCCAGTAGTGTCGCACATAGAGACCAACACATCGACAATATGAAAAAATCAAAATTAAAAATGTTTAAGTACTCAATAAAAAAACCATGCCATGTACACAAATGCATAGTTCCAATCACAATTTGGTGAATACTTATAAAATTGTGAATGTTACGCCACTTTGGATTCGTGCACCACACTGTAATTAATACTAGAGAACACAAAGTTGACAAAGAGCATCAAACGGCTGAAGATGTGCTATCCATTTTGTTATTTGCGTGTGTTCTTTTCAAGTTAACAGTTACGATTTAATTAATAGGTCGATTTTTTTCTAATCAGTATAATAATCATGTTGGTACATAAATATGTGGATAACAGCTAACTAGTCATGGAGTGATTAATTTGTTAATTAAATCATATTATGTTGATGGTACCTACTATTTTATAAACCACAAGTTCCAACAACAACTGTAGAAAGTGACACCTTAATTGGATGAAAGGCGCAGAAATTATCCTAAATATTACCTAACCCAATGTTATCAACTAAGTATAATATTTTTGACCGAGCGACCGACCGAGGGAAATTGCACTTGCCCGTCCGTCCGTCTGTCACAGTCTTATAACTTTTGAATTACAGAACGTAGCACCGCCACTCTTCCCGCCTCGCATCTCTATGAACAACATCACAAACATAATCGCGTAATCACAAACATATTGTCATAATATGTTTGTGATTACGCGTGCGATGCTAAGTGCCGCTTCACGCGCCGCGCCGCCGCACCGTAAACAAAAAAAAACGTACGACGCGCCGCGAGATGCCACGCCACACGCGACGCGCGACGCCCCGCGTCTTCGTAAACGAGGCCTTTGACAAACCGTGTCCCAATAACTCTTTAGCTCTTTTTATTATTATTATATAGTTAAAACTATCTTATTGGAATTATGGGATACTGCGAGGTCTTAGTTCGGGGCGAACCACTCGTTATTAAGTAAGCCAAGTTGCGTTAAACTCTGTTCAATAGTTTCAGCGTGAAGCGTGCACAGACAGACAGACAAAAGTTGTTTTTTTTTAAAGTAAGTACTTACTTATAGACATACATAAATGCATAGATGAGATCATTAATTATTAGAATTGTGACAACAACAACGACACTTGGGAGTGTTTTGGCCCGAAGATTTTTTCACAATTCAAAGTTTGGGACCAATAAAAACTGTTTTATAATAATAATAATCATAACTATAAAAAACCAGCCAAGTGCGAGTACGTTTCGCGCAACGAGGGTTCCGTACAACAGTCGTATTTCTTCGACATTTTGCACGATAATTCAAAAACTATGATGCTTAAAAATAAATTAAAATCTGTTTTAGAATACACTTGATATAGTTATCTTACTTCGAACATTGAAAATACTAATTTTTAGTTCATGACCATAATTTAATTATTTTTTGTGTGATGTAACCACAAATTCACGGTTTTCAGATTTTTCCCCTAATGTCTACTATAACACCTACCTACCTGCCAAACTTCATGATTCTAGGTCAACGGGAAGTACCCTGTAGGTTTCTTGACAGACCAACAGACAGACAGACAGACAAAAAGTGATCCTATAAGGGTTCCGTTTTTCCTTTTGAGGTACGGAACCCAAAAAAACTCCTTTCGAGCAAGAACAACCTTCCCGACTGACATTGCATAATATAGTTTGTAGCTACAAAACATTTTATTATTATTAAATTCCACTAGCTTGGAGGCATGTTTCGTTTGTTGCTTTTAGTGTGATGAAAGTCGCGCGAACTCTCTTGTGCCATATAAGTCCATTAGGCAAATGGATGGAGCTGGAATGAGAGCTCGTTTTTAATTTAGTCCTCATACAAATATGTTTTAGAATATGGCCCTCGTTACTAGACCACGTTATTTGTAATATACTTTTAACTAAAAAATGCCATCATAAAATAACATCTCATGTATAGTCATATAGGTTATTCATGTATAAGTAGTTATAGGTCTCATGTGTAAATAGTAATAAATTGTAGGTCATGAAGGAATAATAATATTAAGTTATTAGAGTAGTCTTAAGATTCTTAGGTAGTTATTAGTTAAGTAGAGGTAATTTTAGTGTTAAGGGGTAAATGTAGTGTACCTATGTATTATGTATATACAACGAGCGAACACAAGGAATGCCGGTGCACAGATAAACCTGTTCAGGTTTTTAATACACCGGAATAATCATTGTAATATAATATTTAAAATGTATGATGTATGTTTGTTCTAAAATAAATAAATAAGTGTGAAACTTGCCTACTTACTTGCATATTGAGGGTTCGTAAATCGTACGTTGGGAAGAAAGTACCTACGCATAATTAAGTACCTAGTTCTTAATGTAATTGGTAAATTATTCGACTGCCTCAAAAACAATTCCTTTTTGTTTGGGACAGCACAATTAGGACTGCATAATTATAAGTTTGTTTGTAAAGGGTTGGCTTAGTTACAAAAATGTGCTATTTAAGTACATAAATTGCTATCAACTCTAATTTTTTCCGATTTTTCCCGAAACCGTCGCATTGGGTCTAGTTTGAGATTTTTCATGTTGGTAAGTTTTTCTATCCCTAATGCTCTCAACTAGAAAATATTTTGAGAAATTCCAATGGGACCCATAAGAACCTAAAACGCCGACGAAGTCGCGGGAATCATATTGATGTCGCGGTACATTCGCTTACTAATTAATTTTGTTTATACTTACAATGAGAGTTTTTAAAGTAATCCCAGAGCTTGTTAATGAACGACACTGATTTTAATTAATATCGATGAGTTTCTTTGATCAGCTCTCTTATTAAAAATTAATCTTATGTAATATATTTTAAGTAAAATGCGAAGCAGTAGGTAAAAAATGTAATTTTGAAACGAAAACTAATTTTTTTACCAACAGTGGTTATCAAAAACTTTATTAATAAGTGAACCGACGACGACTTCAAAAGCACTGAAAAGTACCTACCTTTATATCGAGGTATGAAGCGGGAGGATGCCCCGCCCACCCGCACGTCACCCGCGCTATCCCGCACCGCGTTAGCGCGAGGGCTGTGCGGGTGTGCGGGGCATCACCACCCCAATTGCCATCTCGATCTGTCACGTACTATACCTACTTACTAAATAATACTTACCTCCTAAAATAACATAAAATACCCATTTACCTACATAGTTGTCAAATCAGCAGCTCGGATAGGTATTCGTGCAAGTTGGCGGAAATTTCTCGAACCAGGCGCTCTAACCAAACAAACAGTTGAACAATAAAGGTATTCAAACAAGACAAGCCATCCGCAAATTATTGTTTACCGAACGATTGCACATACACGTAAGACATTCCAAATAAAGCATCCTATTTTTATTTAGAGTTTAGCCGTTCCCCGCAACTTCGTCCACGTCCGGTGGGAAATGTCTTTTCCCGTGGATTTTCCAAAAAAAATTCTTTCATGCGAACCTTGTCCTGACAATAATTACAAACACAGCAAAAAATAATTAACCAATTTAGTGCAGTTGTTCGGTAGTTATGCGCGTACATACATTCGGCGATTCACTTTTGTGTGTGTTTTTACGATAGATTTGGATTTTCTATTTGCTAGCGCTGCCGATGTACCTCTGAATTCAGCATTTAAGGCCTTAGGTATGCTGTTTGAAAATAAAGGAAACTGCTTTTTCGGTACTTGGTTAGTGGTTACCAATCAGTTACGACAAGGATTTGCTGGATAATGCGATCTAATAAGCGATCATTATTAGAGGCATGCGTATTAAGAACACATTTTTCATTTGAGTATACCTATGTATAAGTTACTTGTCCCCTCCGCATACATATGCCGATAATTCAATTGCTATTTATGGTAGACAATAAATTAATCTCATCTATGTGCAGTCACTTAATGTACAAAGTCGTAAACTAAACACTACTTAAACTGACAGTCGGTTGTCACCCAGATGCTTTAACTTGATTAATAGGCGATTTGGGAGGAGAGACTCATTAATAAATAAGCGGATTGAAATCCCACAATACCTCCTTCATAATCAAACAAAGAGTTTCAGGAAATACCTAATTGATTATAAAACACCTAATTTAATTAAATATGGCCACTCATATAGTACGCAACAGGTCGAGATGGCAATCGTGGAGGTCAACGCCCCGCGGGTGACATGCGGGTGCCCCCCCCCCCCCCTTCCGCCTCATACCCCGTAGTTGCCATTTCCACTTGTCGCGGACTATACTTACATATTATTATAGGATAGATATGATTTGTATAGTAATTAGATAAGGCTAGCATTGAGTTTTATGGTAATATTTTCATTAAAAAAGGCTAGATTTAAAATCCATTATAATATTAGGTACCTATCAGCATTGAGCGAGTGTGGAACGTGTGCGGAGAGGGTCTGGTGCGCGTGTAGAGCAAGTGTGCAGCATATGTGAGGCGTGTGTCGTATGTGGAGCGTCTGTGAAGCGTGTGTGGTGAGGTGTGTTCAGTGTTGCGTGTAAGGCATGTGTAGTGGGCGTAAGTGGAGCAGGTTTGATACGTGTGTGGTACGTGTTTGGTCCGTGTGTGGTGTGGCGGGGGCGTGGTGCGGGTGTGTTGCGTGTGTAGTGCTCGTGTGGTGCGTGTATGGTGTGGATTTGGTGCGTGTGTGGTGTGGTGCCTTCCTACTACTAGAATAGAATAGAATATGTTTTTATTCATGTAAACTTTTTACAAGTGCTTATATGAATAGTCAGGTAGTTTTAATTTACCACTGGTTTGGAATGCCGGCACTGACGGCACTAGTGTATGGAAAAACTTATGATTTAAAGTTTATGAATACACCAAACTTGTTGTAAACTGTAAATATTCTTCTTTAATAAATAAATAAATAAATACAAATACAAAATACCTGGAATGTATTAAGTAAAATAATTTGAAAATGATAGCACTAATGAAATGTAAGCAAAACCTGTAAGTAATAATAAATTAGTTAATGTAGGAGGAAAAACAGCCATGACTTTAATTAATATTTAAAACATCAACAGCAATAGGTATCACGATTAAGAATCACGAGTATTTTAAATAAGAAAGAAAGTCTCCGGCACTTTTTCTTTTGTTTTAGTAAAATATTTAGGTAACAGAATGCGTACCAAGGCTTTGACAACGTTCATTCCATCTTTTTCATGTTTTGGCTGCCGAGGAATTGCGAAAATAAAATTTAAACAATGCGAATCATTTTGTTTCGAGTAAGATAAAAATTCCACATAATTCCACGTTCCAAGATTAGGTAAATTTCCCTCAGAGTTTGACGTTACGTAACTCTAAGTCGCTTGATGGTTTGGACCAAAGAGGAATCGCGCACACTCGGCGCTACACTCCAAGTTTTCATTGTTACATCCTAACTTATGCAATATAGCGTCTGCTTCTTTAATACTTTCCACAACGCTCGATTACGCTTAACGGCGCGATTCGGATGAATTTTCTTATTTACTGTAAGCCGGCAGAAAATCGAGTCGAGCGAAATTCTTACTTAGAACGATTTCGCACAAGACATGCTTGAGTGAACAAATTTGGGCAAATTAGATCCGTTTTACTATACTATATTATTACATTATCGCTTTCTTAGTAGATATATTATAGAACATAGCTCTTCTACATAGCAGTGCGATACTTATTTGACATTGATGCATGAATGCCGTTTTATTTTAAAAGCTTTGGTAACTACCTAGAAAAAGTTAGGCAAAATATTTATTTACTAAAATAATATTATTATAGTGGGTGCTCTACATTAAAACGCGATGAATTCTCTAAATAAGCAGAGAATAAATTTGGTACAAAGTCCGAATCGGATTATTTAGGCATAGCTAATCCAGTCTTAATTTCTTGAGTAACTTATTAAAATATTAATTAAATTGTTAATTAACAGAAAGTCAAAATACAAAATCTGATGGTTAGACGGTCGATTACCACCAATACATCAACTTACGATCTTACCGCGCTTACGATCCAAAGTATCTACTTAAGTTTTCCAAAACATAATTTTCAAATAATTAATTACGTATTACGACATTAATTGTTAATTGCCATAATAAGTATTACGGTCTGTTACAAAGTTAACGGACCTCTATACCTGTAATTAAATGTGATGTCTTGTTAAGGAAGTAAATGCCTTGTTAGTGCGTGGTGGAACACTCATTTCCATTAACAGTCTGTTAAACCATTTGACAGGATGTTAAATGAACTAACAACTATAATATAATTTATATCCCGTAGTTTGAAATAACCTTTTAACCTTTCCTTTTGGCTTTGCCGTAGTCGGGTAAAAAGTCTACCTGCTCTCGGACTTGTAGCCTCTTAAACGACCAGTGATGGATCTTTTTACTCGATTAGCTTTAATCCCTGGAGCCTACAGGGATATAAAGGGCTTATAGTAGAATTATGTATTCGTAACGGTAAATTTTGCGAAAAATTGGCGGTAGATGACAGCATTCAATTTCTATAATGACAAAATGAGAATTTCCGAGTCCGGTCATGTATTTGTTTATTTCCGTACTTATGAGTAAGGGCGGTTTCAGACTAGCGTATTTTTTTGCGCGTATACGGTCGTTTCAGCATACGCGCTTCAATAAACCGGACGCGCGTATAGGGGCATATTTCGGCGTGTACGCTCGAACCGGTGGCCCGGTGGGTGGTGGTCTCTCGCGGCTCGCGCTTATACGAGCTTAGAAGCGCGTCAACGCTCGTACGAGTTGAGCGTGTGCCAAAAGGCGCGCCTATACGCGCCTACATGCGTTTCCAAAAACGAGCTTATACGCGCGTATAATACGCTAGTCTGAAACTGCCCTGAGAATCTTTAGCTTGGCTGATCTGATATAAAATGTATATATTTATTTACACCTGTAACTGCCATTCCTCTGAAATAGGGTCTTGGACTTTAATAATAAAATGACGTGATTTTTGGTATAGCGGTAATTAATGGGGCTAGAAATCATTATTAAAGAGAATAATTTAAAAAATCATGATTTTTATTCATTTTTAAAATAATTAATTATGAACGTCACGCTGTATACGGAAAACGATTAATAACGTCATATTATGGCGCAAATGACAAATTTTTTTTTAATGTTTAACATAAAAAATATTTTCCCCGTAGAAATTTCTCTATTTATATGTTAAGAAATTGAAAAAAATTGTCATTTACGGACTGTGACGTCATTATTCATCTTCTGTACAGCGTGACGCTCATGTTAAAAATTAATAAAAACATATTTTTTTTAAATTATTCTCTTTAATAATGAATTCTAGCCCCATAAACTACCGCTATACAAAAAATCACTACATTTTATTACTACATTCCAAGACCCTATTGGGCGCATATTGGCGTTTACTCTATGAGCTTCTAGGTGCTCTCTTCTAAGCTGAGCATTTCAAAAGCTCAAGTCACCTACTTTAAGGAAGCCATGAAATACTAAAATGCTTCGAAAGCCTCGAGCATCTATAGAGGCCTACGCTGCTAATAAGTTAGCTGCTTCAGCTGCTATAAGCAATCGCTTAGGAAACAGTAAGTAGCCAATGGTACCCAAGCCTTAGACTTTTTCTGTTTCGACTCAATGGATTTGTCCAAATAGCAGCAAATATGTCAACAATAAAAAACTACGAGCCTGTAAGAAACAAGACTAGCCATTAAAAAAAGAACTGGCATTTTCGCTGCATTTGTATTTTATTGGCGCAGCTCGCAAATATTCACCACACTCACCCCTGAAAAAGATACGAGCAGTTTGGTGTAAATCCTGATGCTGGGCCTTCTGCCAACTGCGTTTGTACTGCAGAAAGATGAGAGATCTATAAAAAATATATAAGTACGTATACTGCGTCCACTCCTGGGTGTACCGTCTTTTATTTATGTCACTCTCCAGTCTTTATCTATACCCATGCAAAAATCACGTCAATCCGTTGCACCGTTACGACGTGGTTGAAGGACTAATCAACAAACCAATAAACAGACACACTTTCGCATTTATAATAAGGGTACTGATAAGGGTACTGATGTAGTAAACAATACAGCCCCGCAGGGACGCATTATGTGGTACTCGCTGCACTTAACAATATTACATGGAATTTCAAATTTTAGTCAGCTCAAAGTCTGCGTGACAGTGATGTGGTTAAATATTTACCTATTGATTTCCCCAGAGAATGGTTGACAACAGAAGTTTTCAAGTTATAATGTTTGGGAGGCAATTAATTACTTGTCTCTACTATTATTATAAATCCACTATCGATCCTGTAAATATAGTGTCAATATTATACGCTATTAACGTACACCTACCTCTACGATGACTAACGTCGTTCGAATCACTATTAGTAAAATGAAAATGAAAATGAAAATGAAAATCTTTTTTTATTCGTATAAACTTTTACAAGTGCTTACGAATAGTCGGATGCATCTACCACTGGTTCGGAATGCCGGAAAAGTACAACATACCTACTTTATTGTACACCATAAAAATATACGTTATACGAAAATATAATAGATATGAGTACAACAGGGGACCTTATCGCTAAAATAGCAATACCTTCCAGACTACCTTAAAGCAGGAGATATTTCCCAATTCCCAAGCTACAAAACAGACTCTATATAGAGAGAATCTACACACAGAGTCGCCTATAAGTGGATACCCCAAACTATAGCCTTTTAATTAGTTACCTAATGAGTACCTAATAACTTTAAAGTAAAAAATGTGCTCGTTTGACTAATTTGATATTTGATATTTTGCTTTTATTTTTTACCGTATCACATAAATTTAAATTTGTATCTATTTCCCTTTGTCCTGTTTTGAAATTCTATATGTGATAACTACCAAGTGGGCCTTAGTTGCTAAAATAAAGAATTCATATTTATTTCTGGACTAGGACACCATTAGACCCTGTAGGTCTAAGCGTATCGTTAGTGGTCAAATCTAGGTTCACAGGATAAACAGCATGTGGATCTATCTGCGCGAAGGTACTAGTATTATAGAGGTGGCATTTAATGTACCAACTGGTTACGTGTTTATTAAGCATGTAGATAAATTGCCAAGATAAAACTTGTTTTCTTATACAAAATGAAGGAAAACATACCAAAACAACGTATAAAAACAGTAAATTTATATAACGAAGTTGAACGGGACGGATTTCGGCTCAACATATTCTCTCGCTATCTCCCGTGTTCGTGCCGTGATCTATGTGTCTTCAATTTACTACAATAATAAAGCGGAATGCTGTATCCACATTCTGAAGCTGAAATATTGTTCAATTTAAAGGGAAATTGCCCAAGAAATTAATAAGCATGTTTTATCAAATTTACCTTTTATAGCTAATTTATAATGAATGCTTGACAAGATTTGAATACCTACTTATTGCCATTATGATATCCATCTTTTGGTCACATAAGGTCCATAAGGTCCCGGCCTTGCCACGGGCTTCTTATTAAAAAGCAAAAAATTTCATTTCTTCTGAATTGCAACGCTAAGATATAATTGGGAAATAGGAACCCTTTTCAGCTTTTGCTTTCCCCATAAGTTGAATAATCGATGCCTAACGATTCAGTTGACATGACGATATAATATAACTCTGATGAGTAATTAATTATAACATATTCCAATGATTCACCAACAACCATAATAGGTGTATAATATAATAAATAAATACAGAGATTAATGTATAGTCCTTAAACGTAACACAGAATAGATAGCGCCATCCATCACATCAAACCATTCATAACTCACATTAATTAATTCATTACACTTCTGTGTGCTGTAAAGCGCCTAATTGAAAACAGAATACGAAATGAACAATACGATATTAGCACGGCATACAATCAACAGGGCGTTTATATGCGTAACTAGATGACACTAGCCTCGTAGTAGCATATTAACCACGGCTGATTGCAGTTGGGCAAATTGAGGCAAACTACAAACCGTAATTTAACACAGGACGCAATATCTGGCCTGACTATTATTGTAGATACCTGAAGAAAACAATTTTAAATAAAATACAAAAATGCAAACTATTTATTTGACAAGCATTGTTATTAAAATATTTTTATGTCCGTACTATCTAAATTGAAACAACTTCGATTGTGATATTTTAATAATGTTGTATAATATTTCGAGTATAAGATTGGTTCCAAAAAAAATTATATAGTAGGTATTGTGCTATTTTATTTAAGTTTTTATCTATCGAAGGCTGGATGATCATTGTCTCTCGTTAGAATAGGAATAGGAAGGAACATACTTCCACGATCATTGTTGACCACTTACGCACGGTTGATCGCTTATTTTCAGCAGTTACATTTTAAGCTTAGGCTTCCGCGTTTAGGGCATCCCAACGGAAGTATTTTAGCATTTTATGACTGCCGTAGAAAAGCTTAAATCCTTCTTTATTTTTCAGAAGTTAGAGAGAAACAAGCTACCAAAACCAATATGTATCCATTGAAACAATAATAATATGGCGATAGATTAGGTAATAATATGTCATCATCATCATCATCATCATCATCATCAGCCTGTGGACGTCCACTGACGGCCTTTCCTAAAGAGCGCCACCACACCCGGTCCTCAGCCTTCCTCATCCAGCCACTTCCCGCCAGCCTCTTTATATCGTCGGTCCATCGTGCTGGAGGGCGTCCCACACTACGCTTGCTTAAACGCGGTCTCCACTCAAGGACTTTACGGCTCCAACGGCCATCGCCTCTACGACAGGCATGACCTGCCCACTGCCACTTCAGTTTGCTAATAGTTTGGGCTATGTCAGTGACCTTGGTTCTCCTGCGGATCTCCTCGTTTCTGATCTTGTCCCTCAAGGAAACTCCTAACATAGCCCTCTCCATAGCTCGCTGAGCGACTTTGAATTTGTGGACAAGGCCGTTTGTTAGTGTCCACGTTTCAGCACCATAGGTGAGGACGGGAAGAACACACTGGTTAAAGACTTTCGTCTTGAGGCACTGAGGAATTGACGATGAGAAGACTTGACTCAATTTCCCAAAAGCTGCCCAACCTAGCCGAATTCTTCTGTTGGCTTCCTCGTCGAAATTGCTTCTGCCTAATTGAATTGTTTGGCCAAGGTAATTGTATTGTAAAACAATTTCGATGCCAACATTTTCGACGCTCATCGGTGACGGGACAACGTGTTGATTGAACAAATCTTTGTTTTGTCCAAGTTTATCCCGAGACCGACACGTCTGGAAGAGTGGCTTAGGTTACTCAGCATCTCCTCGAGATCTTGCGGAGTTTCTGCTAGAATAACCACGTCATCAGCGAACCGTAGATGTGAGATGTACTCGCCATTTATATTAAGTCCTCGCCCTTTCCAGTCCAGCGTTTTGAAGAGGTCTTCCAGTGCACTGTTAAACAGTTTTGGAGATACTACATCCCCCTGTCTAACGCCCCTTCGCAAGCTGATAGGTTTTGTCTGCTGAGACTGGATTTGGACGGTCATTGACGCAAAGTCATAAATACATCTCAACACCTCAATATACCGCCAATCGACCTGGCATCTTTGCAATGATTCCAGAACAGCCCAAGTTTCGATAGAGTCGAAGGCTTTCTCGTAGTCCACAAAGGCAAGACAGAGTGGGAGATTATATTCTTCTGTCTTATGTATAATCTGCCTTAAAGTGTGTATGTGGTCTACGGTACTGTACCCTTTTCGAAACCCAACCTGTTCCGGAGGTTGGAACTCATCAAGTTCTCGGGCGAGGCGATTGGTAAGAACCCTCGAAAACAACTTATAAACATGGCTCAAGAGTGAGATGGGCCGGTAGTTCTTTAATAGCTCCTTATCTCCTTTTTTAAAGAAAAGGATTACTACACTCTTGCTCCATGCTTTCGGCGTTGTTCCGTTCATGATGACGTCATTAAACAGCTCCTTAAGCTCTGTCAGTACAGGAGTACCTCCCGCACGTAGGAGTTCTGATGTAATGCCGTCATCACCCGGCGCCTTGTTGTTACTGAGTTGTTTGAGGGCTATTCGCATCTCGCCAATGTCAATTTCTGGAATATCTTCGGAATAATATGTACCACTACAATAATGATCCAAGACGTACGTCTACATTTTCCATGATATTTCCATTTAATATATAAATATTACAAATACAAACCATACAAAACGGGTGAAATTCGTATTTGTACTTTGGTCAATTTGTATCGTAGTTTAGACTGTGTAAATCACTCTATTCTAACAAATTGCTCGGCGCAAAATTAGTGTTGCTTCGTCCTTTACATCGTATGTTCCACGTCAGGTTTAGTGGCTCATTTCAACATCACTAACAAAGGGTTGGAGTCAATTAGCTATCGAAAACACTGCGACGATATTTAGACACAGGGCGGGCTCTATTTGTCATTAACTTGGGGAATGAGACGACAGAAATACGGGTGCGGCCTGTGACCAATTAGAACATCTATTACCGAGTAATGTGTGTACTGCTTTTGACAGCAGCTGTTATATTGTACCTACTATGTACTAACATCGTCGAAGCGTGTGGGCATTTTATTGTGCAAGATTGCTTCCGATAATTGCGATGTCCGCAAAGGAATTCTTTAAAATATTATCTAAGGTATATTTTATTCTGCAGAGTGTTAATTATATAAAAAGCAGTGATAGCCTGGTGTTTAAAACTCCGCCTTCTTTTCGGTAGTTCAGGAGTTCGATCTCGGAAAAAAGTTAGTGATAAGTTTTTGGATTTATGTGCGTTTAAGCAATTAAATATCACTTGCTGTAATATGAAGGAAAACATCAAATGCATGCTTGAGAGTTCTCCGTAATGTTGTCAAAGATATTTGAAGTCTGTCAATCCGCACTTGGCCAGCGTGGCAGACTATGGCCTAAGCCCACCTCATTCTCAGAATAGATCCATGCTCAGTAGTAGACCAGCTGTGGGTCGATTATAATGATGCTGATAGTGACTAGATGATGCCCAGACATCGCCCGCGTGGATTTATATTTTTAAAAATGCAATCTGAATTCTGAACTCTGAAAGAAATTTCCGGAATAGAAAGTAGCCCATTATTTATCAGCAACTTTGCTCACGTCGATAATGCCGTGAAAACTTTTTTATTTTCTAAGACTATACTTACTAGGTTAATACCTACCTATTTAGCCTATGTCCTTTCCATTGATACAAGCAATCTCTGTACCAAATTTCGTCAAAATCGGTTGCACGGGTGAGCCAAGACCATAAGACGATGACATTAAGATTTGTGTGACAATAAAATAATTAAAACCTGCCTATGTCCTATGTACTTGACACGCCAAAACCGAAATAAAATTGTATTGCTTGCGGCCATGGTTGCAGCAAGGAAATCCTTATTTGTAAAAATAATTTTATTCGACGCTGGGAATTAATTTTCCCGTATGAATAAAATATTTTCCAGACATTCGGATAAATTTGTCTTGTTCATTAACAAGTTCAGAAATTTATTCCTGAAGTTCTGATTTTAACTTTAATGGAATTGTAGCAAGTTGAATATCAATAGTTTAAAAACCGAAACATATAATATCTACACTATATTATAGTACTCGTCCAGGATTCGCACGGGGTACCTAGGTAAAGACTAAAATATACCCTCACAAAATGTTTTCTCTGTTTTGGTGGCAGATTGGCTGGTTGGTACATTTGTTGTGAAAAAATGAACCAACGGAATCAACAGTTCGGTATGTTGACAGGCAGTTAGTATTCTTACGCTGTCCATACACCATCAAGTTTACCATCAAGTCCAGTCAATTGATAGCTTCA
This sequence comes from Maniola hyperantus, assembly GCF_902806685.2. Lineage (NCBI taxonomy): Eukaryota > Metazoa > Arthropoda > Insecta > Lepidoptera > Nymphalidae > Maniola > Maniola hyperantus. Next base: position 8,497,499 of record NC_048543.1, read on the forward strand.
AGTCTGCTTCAATCTTGAACGGGAATGAATTGTGCGTAACATTCAATACTTAATGCAATGTAGTTTGTCAGATTTCAAATGTGATGATTAATGAATAGTGGATCAGATAAAGGCTATTCAATCTGACCTCCGCAGTCCGCATAGTATTTTAGATTAATGACCACTGTGGAGGTCAGGTAGAATTGCTCCATTTGTAAAAGTAGGTAGGTACCTATACCTACTGTAATCATCGAATATGGCTCTGTTAAAAGCTAACATTAATCAGTATCTAACAGACTACCTACCTATTCGTATTTACTATTGATATTATCTTTTATATAGGTATCTACATTTATTATGATAAAATTGAACTTATATAATGAAGCCTTTTAAAGGATGATTCATATTGCAATACATGAATAGGTAGGTACAAATAGCCATATATTAACTGCAAATAAACATTCAAAAGTAAGGCTGGTCAAAAGAAGTTTTGCTTTATTTGACATATTATAGTCCGTAAAAAATGACTCCTCACGCGCGTGAGCAGTAAAATATTACGCGTTATACTTAGTTGAGACCGGATTTTGACTGTATAGTACCAAATTGCTGTCCCGCGATCTACAAGCTACGAACGTCATACAAGTCTACGAAGCGACTTCTTTCGTAGACTTGTGTATTATAGATGTAAAAAGTCCCCGCTACGCGCCACATCTGTATGAACCATGCCTAATATTCACTTTTATCTCGCTCATACTTGGCACATATACCGCAATAATCCTCTGAAGTATTAAACTTTCAGTTCAATATAACTTGAACAATACACTGGACCCTCGGCTGTAACAATAGAGGAGTTAACTTCTAAGACTGTTTTATATTATCACCTCAGAGTACAGAAACACATGAATTTGCAAATGACTACTTAAGCTTGAAACAAACAGAACGCGTGACTGTATCTGCTCATCAGGACGCGACGTTCAACTTCCGAGGACCCCACGTCAGACGTGTCTGGCCAACACCATACATTTTTATAGTGTTTGTAGTATTGTCGCCGCTGTTCGAAGCGCTTCGGCTTTGACCGCAACCCACGAAAGTCTAACTTATAGGATTTTTGATAAGCAGCTTCGCAGTTTGTACGACTTCATCGTTAAATTAAATATATGGGAACTGCAATTGCGGACAAAAATCGATTTCTATGAAGCTTTCCAAATAGTATGACATTGGACATCAAGTTGTAACTTGTAAGCAAATACGAGTTGCAATTCGCAAACATTTTTATAATGAATGACCCGTCTAGTACATAGAACTACATAGAGGTCGTCGGTATTCATATAGTTCCAGGAGCTGCATTAGACGCGGTGTCATAGCGCTGCTCTACCGTCGCGCGTCCAATTTGTTTCAGGCTTTATTAGAGCATCACTGTTCTACATTTTGCGAATTGTGAAAACTACCTTAGTTTCAAATGGCCTTTATTATAAATAAGGGTTAATCTTGAAACCCTTTCTAAAATAGTTAATTTTAGTTTTGGACCCAGTACTATAACGGTAACAATAGCGAAATCTAAGTTACGGTTTTAATAGGTACTAATAATAGTCTGTTATTGTCTTTGTGTTCTACGCTCTTATTATAACTTTGATCATTCTTTTTAATTTGTGTAATTGTTAATTTTTGTGTAATGTAATCTAATAATGTGGTGTAGGCATCTACATACGTATCTAGATCTACCTACTTTTTAATAATTTGTAGATACCTTCTTTTGTTCTGATAAAGAATCGGATTTATAAAAAAAATATGAATTTAATATTTCCTAATAATATTATTAATATTACGTAGATCATCTACGTAATATTAATACCCGCAACTTCATTTGCGTAGATTCGGATTTTTTAAAAAATCCGTGATTTTTCGGGGCTAAAAGTCCTATGACTATTCCAGTATGCAAGCTATCCCTGTACCTTTCGTAAAAATCGGTTAAACGGATAGAACGTGAAAACCTAGCAAACAGACAGACACATTTTCGCATTTATAGGTATATGCATAATATTTTTTATTAAAATACTTTTAGAAGTTGAATCGTCAAATGCATCTACCTCTGCAGCACTTTTTCGGATTGTCTTCACCGCATACGTGTATTATGCATAAATGACTCGTATTATTGTAAGCATGTAATTAATAATTATTGTAATAGTAACAGCTAAAGCATGGAAATAGGAGTCAGTTTAGCTCGACTCTAACTGATGTTCAAATGAAAAAAAAAATAGTAGGTATAAATTAGGCAGTTCTTTCCTCAAAATTTAAGGTTCCTGTCCATTATCCACGTGAACCCATTACACCACTTTGTCCACCGTTGCGTAGAACTGTCCTTGGCGCCAATTCTCCTGTCTCAAGATTATGTAAAACTCTTAACCACCACAGCTCTATCATTGACATTAATTCTAACTCTTTGTATAGGTTTCGGGAAAAGATCTTTGCATATTGGAAGTCTTGAGTAGGAAGTATTATCTGTAATCTTATTGATGTTTGTATTTTTATTTTGTCACATATGTTTGTAAATGTTGTATTGACTTATAATTGGCGACTACATTTAGTAAGTAATATTTTCAGAATTAAGTTTTTTTTTTAAATGTATTAGTGTAAGTAGCCGTTAGTTAATTTAATAAATAAAATTCTATCAATATTGCGACCTCGAATTTGGCTAATGAAAGTGGTATACTTTACAATATACTAATATACTATATACTAAACAAGATTCACGAAGTTAAGCTTTCACAAAAACATGTTGAACAAAACTTTGTTGTGTTAATACGGAAGCTCCACAAGAGGACGTCGTAATTTAAGACTACGATCATAAGGTGCATCATAAATTCTAGCTTGAACTTGAAGCTATCTTTTACAACGACGAGTATAATAATGTAGCTTTCAGAATGTTTGTCAAACTTTAAAGAAGGAAAGATTTACCTGTAGTTCTATCGAACCCTAGATAAAATCATATTAAACTAATCCAATGATATAGGTACCGATTTGTGTATAAAACCAAAAAAAATATGTAGAAATGCCAAAATACTAGAATAAAATATAACCTAGCAGATTCTAATGGGCATGTTGATCAAGTAATGTTATTATATGCGAATATATGACTACGAATATGTGAATTGTTTTGTGTTTGTATACATTTCTATGTGTTACGTTGTAGCGATAGGTTGGTACCTTACATTACTTTTCAGTAGGTAGATACCTACATGTGCTTTTGGGTAGACGGGAGGACCTCTCGTAATTTTTTTTGCGTAAGTTACAAGCACGTTTAGCAAGTAGGTAAGTAGGTGTATTTAAATGAATTTGGCTGGTGAAATTGACTTCCCAAAATTATTGTCGAGAAATTTTAAACGGCTCACCACTGAAATTAGATTTTGCACGTAAACCGTCATCCTAGTTAACCCTAAGGCAATTTATTAAAAGTTCTTATTTAATCTCGCCAGTATAACTCTTCAAAGCTCCAAGTAAACTGTGAGATAAGAGAAACAAAATGGCAGAATTTTTATTCAGTTAACAAATATTTGACTTAAAATTGGGGTTTATACAATATTTTGTTAATTTTATAAGAAGTTTAGGTAAATTAATCAAAAAATTACCTTTGAAGGGATTTCAGGCACCGCATATTTAAATCCTGATTTAAGATAAGGGATAAGTAGTTTATGTTTCAGATTTTAATCTGCTCTTTAAGTCTTTAGTTAAAATCTCATCAAAATCAGTATATTTATAGTCCGTGATAATATTTTGGTGTGTGCAGGTTTGAATAAAACTAGCAACTGGTAATTATACCTCGTATTAAATGACTACAAAATGGCGCTGCAGAAAATAATTAAAAAATCACACATCCACACGTCTATTTTTAATTTAACGTATTACTTACCTTAATTAATAAGGACAGGGTAACCAGGGACAATATTATGAGCATATTTTGTTTGAGGATGGTATTAAATACGAGCACTCATTTCAGTTCCATCCATTTGCTTAATGGAGTTATACGGTGAGGGGACTTCGTGCACGTTTCATCAGACTAAAAGCAACGCAACGTAGGTACGGGTTCCTCAAGATTAATAAATTTAATACATTTTCTTGCATGCAACGTGCACCCCACACAGTTGATTACTAACCCAAAACTATAGGTGCGTCATTGAGATCTCCACAGATAGGAATGTGACCTATGTACGTAAATGTGTAGTATTTTCAGTATAAAAATATTATTTGCGCAATCGACGCATGATGAAACATGCAATTTGCGTAAGTAGATTTAATATTGTATTCCACTTTAATTAAATTACTAGTGACCCGTCCTGGCTTTGCACAGGTAGCATATTAAGATTTTGGTAGGGATAAAATTAGGGATTGCTAATAAAAAAATATACTTAGATTATGCCACTCAGGAATAATGTAGCTCTACTGGCGAAAGAGTTTTTAAAATCGGTTCAGTAGTTCCAGAGATTACTTCCTACAAACAAACTCACAAACTTTATCTCTTTAAAATATTAGTATAGATTGTAAGGGATTCTGTTTTTTTTTTCTTCTGGCGACCAATGATGGCTCATAGCTTTTCTTTAGGTCACCTCGATATAGATGCATTTTTATCCTCGGAAAATAAAAAAAAACATGGTTCTTAAATTGGCATTGAAATGATATTGAAATATTTTTTTCACGATATACCTACTGTGTGTAAAAATAGCATCTCAAAAGAAGTAAAGACCAAATTAGCACCAGGCGATATTCCTACACTTTATAATATTCAGGTAGGCAGGTACAAGCCGTCTCGAAAAATATACCTAGAATAATAAATGTAATACAGGCAAAGGTAGGTGTTTTTTAGTGAAACTTCGTGAGGTACTTACTTACTTTTTGACGAAAAACATCCCAATTTGCCACATCACCGGCGAGGCGGGAGAACAAATATGTTGTTGCTGGATCTATTTAATCGTAAATAACAAATGAGTCGCAAAACTTTGCGACTTCAACCTGTTTGGTAAAGGTTGCTCATACAGATTCATAATAACATTCCTAAAATTACGTCTATAAACTTGGCGTAGCTTTTATTACCTACTTTTTACGTTATAGCCACAGATATAGGTAATATACAGATACGCAACTAGCGTGGCCCCCTCAGGTACTTACTTGTGAAATGTTATTCCTTCTATTTTACGTTCGCTTCAGCTATTGTAACCCACCACTGCACAAAAACTTCAAAAACAACAAAACGAATCAATTATTTCTTAAAATACTCGAGTCAAGATCTCACGTATGTACAAATACATGTGGCCACGGTGGATCTCACGTACACATACATATGGACAGATAGACAAACAGACAGACAACGAAGTGATCCTATAAGGGTACCTTTTTCCTTTTGAGTTATGGAATCCTAAAAATAAACACAGTAGTACCTACACATCAAGTAACTTTTTTATAAGACAACAATTCATTAAAATAGTCTATTCTGACGAACCACCCCACAGCGAGAAAAATTTCACATATCTGCATCGATATAAACGACAAGATGTGGTCAAGCAAACAAAAATTTTCACGGTTTTGGAACCAAATAAATCAGCGCCACCTCTTAGATACTAATGAACTACCCGTTTGAAATCCAGACGTCACTGAGGTTGCATAAGTGCTAAATAAACATTTGAGGACCAATGAGTCGATGTCATTTTGCTTGTTCAATGGCCCTGTCCTTACGAAGTAATATATAAGTCAATGCATAATATCTGCCTGAAGTTGCGATATCGCAGTCATAAGTTGCTGTCAGAATGCAACGGTATGGTCAACGCTGATTGTTGTGCGGGTAGTATCGGTCACAATATGTTGCCATACGTTGAACACGGCTGCAAAATATGAGACGTGTTTACTTAAATAGAACTATAGGAGCTACGCGGTTAGAATTAACGCCCACGCGTACGCGTTTTTTCAATGTTGTGTGTGCTCAACGACATTTTTGCCAATGTGGTGTGGTTGTGGCAAGTCTGAAGGAACCCTAAGTAGCCTCAAAGCATTAGAACCAGCCTTATGAACACATTTTAGTGTAATCCTTTGATGTAAGTATAGAACTCCCAGTTTAATATAAGTTGAACAATGCAGCCCGGTTTCAGATGTAACAATGGCGAAGTTTTCCTTATAAGACTCGGTTTTATATCTGCACCTTTGTTGTTCTGTGTGGCGATTGTGCGGAACGGGTATGAGAAAACCGTTTCTAATATTACCGTTTTGATAATAATATTACTTACTTTGAATGCCCTAGCTAGGGGATATAATGGCGTGCAGACCCTAATAATTTTCAAAATCACAGAGCTTATTTATTTTCGTACACTTAAAAAAAAGTAATAGTAAGTAAACCAACGGTATGTCACGTGATAGCTCCAAAAACATTAAACGACCAAGTCATACTTTCTTACCAAGATGAGTTTGTAGAGTCAGAGCTTATAGGTAGAGTTATTTGTTATTTACTGTTATAAAGATGGTACAGTGCACCTACATTTAAGAAATACACTTTGAACTTGGGACAGTCCCCATAGGCACAAATCGAAGCTTAGTTAGGGGTTTGGCTCTAGAGATCTCATAGCTTTCTAACAGTTAAAGCAATAGGTTTGAACTTGGCAACCAACTATACGGTTTACATAAAATCTTTTTGGTGAGATTATATTTCATCCAGCTAACGTCTTTGTAATTCTGCCGTGGTAATCAAGCTGGCAAAGAAGTCAATAAGGAAGATTCGAGAAAACCGCGCTGAAAGTTTTGTTCTAAATATTTTCGATTTGTGAAAAATCTATACACTCGATTTTCATGTACCTAGCATACGAATAGTGAAACATTCGATTTACCTACTACCCTCTCGATTACCAAGGCAGTATTTTTAACATTCGATTTACCTACTACGCTCTCGATTACCAAGGCAGAATTTTTAACATTCGATTTACCTACTACCCTCTCGATTACCAAGGCAGAATTTTTAACATTCGATTTACCTACTCCCCTCTCGATTACCAAGGCAGAATTTTTAACATTCGATTTACCTACTACCCTCTCGATTACCAAGGCAGAATTTTTAACATTCGATTTACCTACTACCCTCTCGATTACCAAGGCAGAATTTTTAACATTCGATTTACCTACTCCCCTCTCGATTACCAAGGCAGAATTTTTAACATTCGATTTACCTACTACCCTCTCGATTAACAAGGCAGTATTTTTAACATTCGATTTACCTACTACCCTCTCGATTACCAAGGCAGAATTTTTAACATTCGATTTACCTAATACCCTCTCGATTACCAAGGCAGAATTTTTAACATTCGATTTACCTACTACCCTCTCGATTAACAAGGCAGTATTTTTAACATTCGATTTACCTACTACCCTCTCGATTACCAAGGCTGAATTTTTAACATTCGATTTACCTACTACCCTCTCGATTACCAAGGCAGAATTTTTAACATTCGATTTACCTACTACCCTCTCGATTACCAAGGCAGTATTTTTAACATTCGATTTACCTACTACCCTCTCGATTACCAAGGCAGAGTTTTTAACATTCGATTTACCTACTACCCTCTCGATTACCAAGGCAGTATTTTTAATATTCGATTTACCTACTACCCTCTCGATTACCAAGGCAGTATTTTTAACATTCGATTTACCTACTACCCTCTCGATTACCAAGGCAGAATTTTTAACATTCGATTTACCTACTACCCTCTCGATTAACAAGGCAGAATTTTTAACATTCGATTTACCTACTACCCTCTCGATTACCAAGGCAGAATTTTTAACATTCGATTTACCTACTACCCTCTCGATTACCAAGACAGAATTTTTAACATTCGATTTACCTACTATCCTCTCGATTAACAAGGCAGAATTTTTAACATTCGATTTACCTACTACCCTCTCGATTACCAAGACAGAATTTTTAACATTCGATTTACCTACTACCCTCTCGATTAACAAGGCAGAATTTTTAACATTCGATTTACCTACTACCCTCTCGATTACCAAGGCAGAATTTTTAACATTCGATTTACCTACTACCCTCTCGATTACCAAGGCAGTATTTTTAACATTCGATTTACCTACTACCCTCTCGATTACCAAGGCAGAATTTTTAACATTCGATTTACCTACTACCCTCTCGATTACCAAGGCAGAATTTTTAAGTGGAGGTGAGTTTTTGACGCCTGATGTATGAGATTTGCTCCTGCATAAATATCTATGTACTCTATGGAAATTAGGACTTCACTATAACAACCATGTATAAAAGTTAAATTAGGAAGTGGTTAGTTTCTCAGACATTATTGTATTTGTATCTTAATATATAAAAAGACTGACTTACTGACTGACTGACTGACTGACTGATCTATTAACGCACAGCTCAAAGTACTGGACGGATCGAGCTGAAATTTGGCATGCAGATAGCTATTAGGTATAACGTAGAACCGCTAAGAAAGGGTTTTGGAAAATTCAACCCCTAAGAGGGTGAAATAGGGGTTTTAAACTTGTGTAGTCCACGCGGACGAAGTCGCGAGCATAAGCTACTTCTGTTTATATTTAGTAAAGTGCTGAGATTTCACCCGAGCAGTGGTAAGTAGCCTATTATGACATTCCGGGATTAAGTGCGCTTACAAGGGTCTTTGAGTGACGGAGCGTAGAGTAATTTATAACTACAAGCATTTACTAAGTATAGCATCTTAAAGTGACTTTTGCTGAATCGAAGTCTTTTTTACACTTAAAGAGTGTGTTGTAGGGTTGTAGAGTTTCGTACCCGAAGAGTGCCAACGGCGACGGGACGCTATTACTAAGTATTCGCTATCCACCCGTCCGTCTGTCCGTCTGTTTGTCCGTCCGTCCATCCGTCCATCAGTCTGTCTGACTGTCGGTTGGCTGTATCTCACGAAATGCAATAAATACGACAGTTGAAATTTTCACAGATTGTGTATCTATTGCCGCTATAACAACAGAATAATAAAATTTCAGCATGGCAAATTTAAAATAATTAAAGTATTATTCCTTGTACTGAACCCTTCGTGTGCGAATCCGACTCGCACTTGACTGGCATTTTAAGTTGAACCTCTCCATCGTAACAAGTTCTTTTCAGGCCATTCTGACCAGTCTACGTTTCCAATTGGCAATTATACAAAACCAGTGATATTTATCTGCGCTCGACAAAAATTATTGATTTTATTTAAAGTTTGTTAGTGCAAACTAAAACGAAATAAACAAAAAATCTTCTTTTGTATTACCATCTAAGAATGGAATTTTAGGTCATGCAGTCCTAAACTGTGAGAGTCCAAATTTGGACTTCTGTTCCCTCCGTATCTCGGAAAGCACGAGCTGTTACCTCAAAACCAGATTCGAAATCCCAGAGTCCTTCAGTCGTATGCGGAAATATTTGAGAGTCCACCTTATTGTTATATGCCCCAAACCCCTACCATTATGTAAATAATGGACAGGGTTCGCAACCCTCAGCAATGGGGCTTATGACAGACAGAGAGAAAGATAATCCTAAACTTGAGAAAAGTTGTAGCTAAAAACGAATATTAAATAAAAAAAATCTGAATCTAGGCAAGGTAAGTGAAAATATATGATTCATAGAATTTCTTTTTAAGCTGCTATACCAGACAATGGGACTGCACTTATGTGTATTTCGAATCGTAATTGGCCTTTTCAAGAACTAGACTTGTCTCTATAGTGCTACGTATAAAACTTTTTTCGTAGCTTCGTTTGCCAGAACATTTTTATTCATTGCATATAATGAGCTGGCAATCCATATTCATGACGGCCCCGTATATAATTATCATGCTGCCCTAGAAACTTTTTATTCCCTCTCCACACTGAGAGTCAGGTTTGAATGTAAACCTAATTATTTCTTTCTTTAATAAAAATCTGAAGAGAGTTAAGTGCCTTTTATTTCTGTACTTTAGTGCGGGACGAGGGTTCCCCAACAAAGACTAAATAAAAAGGACTTGAATGGTGTACACTCTGCGCTAATGGTACACAGTACCTATTAGCTCTTTTTTAGATTTCAAAGCTAAAGTTTGACCGCGATTTGTTAAGCTTCCTTTTATGAAATGCCATGACAGACATGGGGTAGAAAGTTTAATCCTGTGCTATTTTTCCTATCTTTTTAATACACAATCGTTTTAATGCTTCGTAATTTAGATTTTTCCTTTTAAAGTGACTTGCACTTGCACTGTGTAAACCTTCCTATCAATTTTGGAAGTTTTAACAATTCAAACAGGTTGAAATTGACATTAACGTGACAAATTGATAGTTGACTTCTGCAAGTTTTATTGCTAGTGGACACTGAGCCTTAGGAAGTTATACAGGCAAAAAAGCGTTTTTTTCGAATCGCCCAGATAGACCTTTTAAGAATTAAATGAATCATTTGCTCTTTCATTTCATCGCTGCATTTCTTAAAGATATCAGAGTAGTAGGGATTAGATATATGTAGGTATATCGTGCATTCTTTTGTCTTTCGTACAACCAAAAGAACCAATTGAAAATTAACGGAAAAAACCGCCCAAGTGCGAATCAGACTCGCCTGCACTGATTTTTAAAAAACTTTGCTTGTTAGATAGAGACTTCGTTTTATTCTTCCTTTGAATTTTACATAAATCTATTTCTATCACCTCCAAATATTGTACGTTAGTAACCCTTTTTTTAAATTTCGACCATTTTGGCGATTATTGTATTAGAATATATTTTTTGAAGTCTTATCTTTCATTTGCGTTATGGAGGGAAAGCATTATTTAAAATTCCAAATTTCAGGTCTACTTAAAGCTGGTTATTGCAGATGAGACAGACGGACAGAGCTAGTCGCACCATAAGGGCTCCTTTTATACAATTTTGGCACGGTACCCAAAAACCAAATTTCATAGAGCAATTACCCCTAACCTACTAGTTTGTACAAAGATGGTTAAAACTAGATTAAATTCTATTGTTTGATCCAAATTGCTAATTTGGCTACAGAGATTTAATTATGTACGCCGCTCAGCACAGGGGTGGGTCATAAAAGGGGGTGTCAAAAGCAGCTATGTTTATGTGTAGCGTATACTAATCATAAATTATGTTACATTTTTGGGGTAATTGCCCATGGCAATAAAATGTTAGGGAAATACTTTGAGGTTAGGTGTCTGTTTGTGGAAACACCTGTGTTTCATTTTTGTAATAGATACTGTTGAAAGAGAATGGGGTGACGCAGGTGGTCACTATGAAAATAATTTTCAAAAAGCTTTGATAAGTTCCCCTACCTTATTGTTGGGATAAAAATATATGTATAGTTGAAATCCATGATTTGTTGAACTTGACAGTTTTGTAAGCTAAAAATAAATAGTTTTACTATCTCAATGGATGCTACCACTAAAGATATCTATTACTGTACCTATCAAATAAAATTTGTAAGAAATTGCATAGGTAGGTATTAGTATTATAATTGCATATTATTACATTTAATAGGTATGAAGAGACAATATATTATATAATGGCATATGTGTATATCGGCACAGAATATAATATAATAGTACTAATTGGATAATATCACATTACGACGCATAAATAAAATGGTAGAAAAAAGTGTCAAAATTAGATATGTGGGATATTTCCTCAATGAAATAAGGAATTGTGTCACAGGAAGACATGGTACGTGATCGGTATTTTAATTTTTCTTCCTTTTACATAAATGAATGTATTTATAAGGCCACATTGTCAGGCATACGATATTAAGAAGAAAACTCCAGAATTTTCTGCCACCTTAATGTAAGGCAAGAATTTTGATGAAATTATTCCGGATCAGTTCACATTTTTCACTGAGACCGTTGTTCTAATACGTAACATTGTACAGAATTATTTTGTTTTTGAGCAGATCAAATTAAAATACCGTAAAAATAATAATTCTTTCAAGCCAAATTCTTAGAAATATAATGTAACAATGCTTTTTGAATTTTACATTATAATATTTCTATGATATAAGTATGATTGATTTTATATTCAATTTTAATATTATTTTAATATTATTTTATTTTATTAAATTAAATTTTAATTTATTATTTATTATTTAATTAAATTTTAATATTATTTTAATATTAAAATTGAGCAGCGTCAATAAATAATATTTGTATAAGATATTGCGAACATAGCGAGTCAAAACAGGTTATATTACTGACAAAGTTTATACACGTCTAGACTTCAAGGTCGTCCTTGTCTAAAGACCCTCAGATCAATTAACTGGTGACTATATTATTTCAGAGAACAATATACTTAATAAATATTTGAAGTTTGAAGATATACCTAGGTACTTATTTAGTACTTATACTTACGAATTTCTATATTGAATTAAAATACTTACTGTTGAGCGAAAGTAGCTTCCATTGTTGTCGTCTGGACCAAATGAATTTAATATACTTTAGAGAAGTTCAAATTGCTTGAGTAAAATGTTAGTTCGGAATGGCACCGAGCTTCGCCACTCAAATACCCTCTCTTGTAAGCACACTTAATCTTTGAAATGTCATAGACGGATACTTAGAACCTTCCTGCCAACGTAAATAACATTTAATTTTTAAATACTTTTAGATACATAAAGAATACATTAAATTATAATAGAAAATGGTTCATTCGCGCTCATCTCTGCGGTAGGGACGTCGTCTAATAGTACCTAGCTAAGTATAAATCCTGTAAATCTCTGCTGCTCTAGGTCTTTGCTGTTTAAAGTTTATTTCATACAACTATACACACTTTAGTTTGGATATTCATGCATTTATACGCTCAACTTAACATTAACTAACACAATGGTTTGATTTAAGCTCCCGTAACTAAGCAAAACCCTCATAACTAAAACTATTTCTAAGAATTATACCTATCTATTATAATTATATTCCCTAGGAGTTGGAATAGTCAACTAGTTTGAAGTTTGAATTCAAAGCAAAGTTTGACTGTTATCAACCGCATACAGAACGCACAATGGATTTTGATCTTCGTAATCCCAAAGTCCCAAGACGGGCAGGTGCTTATTGGATTTTGTATAGGTATTTGCATTCAAACTACTGTCAAATTGTCTCCGTTGCGAAGACAATTTCTGATTACCCAAAACCCAAATTGGCTGAAGCCTGAAATTGTTAACAGGTGTGCCAAATTCAGTTTCGTGCGCCGTCCTCTCAAATCAAATACTGAGTCCCGGTCGGTGTGGACGTGGGTTGGTGTCGTTTTGATGTAAATACGGTATGTCAGTAACACATTGGTCTTACTGACACACCTCGTTGCCTCGTTGGTCGAGCTAGTTAGTAGTTAGCATGTAAGGTTGTTAGGTTCCTACTTCCCAGGTCAGGCCAAAATTATTGTTACCTAGGTATTGGATTTTTCTTTTAAGAAATTATCGTGCCAGAGCACACATAACCGTCGGCCCTGCGCCTGATCCCTCGCCGGTCGTGTCAGATTTTCATCCCATCGGACTATGAGAGTGAGGGAATAGACATCTGTGTTTGCGCACACACTTGTGCACTATAATATATTCCGCGCAGTTGGCTCTATGGAGATCGGTCGCCGAGGCCGAAATTCGGTCGGGAGGACGTTTATTATTTTTTATTGTTTTTATTATTGTTATTGTGACGAAGCTATACAGATTATGTGTTTTTAATTTTAATGTTTTTAGTTTCATACCCGGAACTGTGGTCCATAATATGGATGCGTCTGGACCGAGACAAAAGCACATCCCTGCCTCGGCAGCGAGGCAAAGCAAAATCTTGCAAAGCTACCGCGCAAATTTTGGACCCTACTATTGACGTAGTTACTGTTAGAGTCCACAAACGTTATGTTAATGATGTAAGGCACTGAAATGCAAGTACGCTGGAAGAGGTGTGCCATACAAAATGACAGTTATTTTTGTACCGTTTCTAACACTGGAATTCATAGTCAAGATAGGGGCTTATTTAGAGGACAATTCAAACGGCATGTGTTATGTCGTCTGAATCGTCCTCCAAAGAAGCCCATATCTTGGCTATGGATTCCGGTGTAAGTGCCCTAACGAGCGTCCCAGGAATTAAAATTGCCACTGTGTGAAACGATCTTTGTGTTGACACTATGTTGATAGATGTCTCATCACTAACATTTATTTCCGAGTACGCTCATCGTGCTCATGCTGCTCTTGCAGCTCACATGCCACTCAGTAGTGAACGTCATGTGAGGGCAAAAATGGCGAAAATTAAGTTACTTCAAAAACAAGTTGCCAATCGCAGGTGCAGCGTACTTGTATTAATACAGGTCAGTGTTGTAAGTGGTTTTTTAAAATAGATATAGCGAGCAAGCGAGAGGCGGATCACCTGATGTTAAGTAATTACCGCTGCCCATAAACAGTTTCAGCACCAGAGGAACTGCTGATGCGTTGCCGGCCTTTCAGGAATTTTGGTCCGCCCCTTGAATAACCCTATGTTGTAATTTAGTGGGAACACCGCCGATGGGAGTTGATTCCACAGTTTGCATCTGCGTGGTAAGAAGGATCTGGCACAACGGACGGTCGAAGTGCACCAGACACCCAGGTGGTGATAAAACTGACCGAAAAAAGAACAAAATTAATTCGATACCGTAACCATAAATTAGGACATGTCTCTTGGATTCCAAAACATACCTACACATAAATGTGTAAATACTACAAAATTTGTTTTTACGGCTCGTAAAACGGCGACAATGTAGGAACATTCATACCGGCGTCCACCCTTCGTTTATGAAATGGACACTCGCCAATCAAAATTTTTTACGAGCTGTTTTATGCCTGCCATTTTACTGGTGTTGTTTCATAATGTTGTTGATTAACAAATAAATATCTATTTATCCATACGAATATTATTGAGGCTTTGAACTGCTGATGACTATATCTAGTCTTCGAACAGCCAGCGTGTTGCCATACCAGTGATGACATAGTATAGATCGGAGACATATATTTGCTAACTATGGGCCACATAAGAAAGCACAGAGTCACTCAGCGGGTGATGGAGAGAGCTATTATATGCTTGGAGTTTTTTTACGTGACCAAATCTGAAATGTGGAGATCCGTTTTAGAACCAGTTGCGGCGCCAGGATGCTAGATTGGCGACCTCGCACCGGAAAGCACAGTGTTGAAAGACCCCCCTTGCCTTTCAACGATTCGATAAGTAATACGTATCGTTAGAATGAATTAACTCTAATCTTAACGATTTCTATTCTATTGTAATAAAAACTATTTGAGAATTGTTACATTATTATTTTTATTAATTTACAGCTATAAGATAAGGCTAGCTTTAAGTTTTATTGTATTATTTAATTTAAAAATACAGTTAACAAATCGGCTAAGATACGAAAATTTAAAGTCATACAATTAAGCCTACTATCCGGTAATGCATACCAGTATATAAAGTACATAGAGCGCATTGTAGAATGTATATGTATATATCATCCTGTTGATTGTATGCCTCGCTAATATCGTACAGTCTACTGTTTATCTCGTTTACTGTTTTCAATTAAGCGCTTTACACCGAGAAGTGTAATGAAGGAATAAATTATGAGTTATGACCGTTTTTGTGTGATGGATGGTTATAGCATTGTTTATTTGAAATACGAGCTAGCAAGCTACCTGAGCGTTGAAATATTATTATTGCATGCTGATATTTTGCGCCTGCTCATAATTACGTATTCTGAAAATTCAGGACAAACTAGACTAAAATAGACGAAAATATAAAGGGTTGAAAGGGCTTATTTTGTGATCATGTTTTGTCTACTTTAAAACATTTGAAAGTTCTAAGACTTGTATGATAGTTTTGTATGATTTTTACATGACTGCCCAAAGGACTTACCTAATGTTTTCAGGGTTCATGTGTGTACCTGTGTGAGTTTCTTTATTCTGCCATAACTTTCAAATGCATGACCAGGTTTCGATCTATTGAGTCTCGTTAGAATCCTTACATCACGAGTTAGCTATACTTTTTTTGAAATCAAGTAATTCAATATGGCGGTCACTTTCAAATGTGTTTTTTTTTACTTTTTAGTTCGGTTTTTGGTAGGCCAGTCGTGTTTTTCTTTGTATTTTTTAATTAGGTACGACTTCTACATGAATGAATTAATGACAGGATGAAATCTAAATCTGGTCCGTGTCCCGTCCGGACACAAAACTCTGGAGCACGACTCCCGACCAGGGCTGTGTATGGTGTGGCGTGAAACTTACAATTGTGTAAGAGTTTAGAATCTTGATCACCGCCGAAAAGTAGCCGGCCTGTCGGTGTTTTTACAGGATATATTTCGAAGAGTGTGCTCAGGAGCTGTTCGATCTTGCCCGTCTCTCACCTTTCTACCACCGTACCGCAAGACACCGGGCGAGTTTCCACACCTATGTCGTCAACATTCCATCTTCGCGTACGAAACGCTTTGCGTCATCATTCCTTATACGCATGGCTAGGGTCTGGAATACTCTTCCTAGATCAGTGTTTCCTGTCAATTATAATCCGAGTATCTTTAAAAAAGAGTGAATAGGCACCTTCTAGGCAAACGCGTCCCATCTTAGGCCACATCATCACTTCCCATCAGGTATGATCGTGGTCAAGCGTGCGCCTATAAGTGTGACGTTGTAAATTTTGAACTACTAATTGGCGTCTCGCTTTTAATTAAAATCTATTTTGTTCAAAGTATGTTGGTGCCACCTAGCATCAAGGTGCAGAACTACGCGTGGGTCGATGTTCAGAGTCCATTCGAGCCACAATAGATGGCGTTTGCTTCGTTGTCAATTGTCGTAAAAATAAAACAAAATAATTAAATAAAACCATAATATCATTTGTTTATTGTTAAGTCATTAACAAAACGGTTCTTATAATATATCCTTAGGTTCCGCAAATATTCAAAAATGAATTGGCTTCATGATCAAACTAAATGAGAGCGGCCACACTGGGGTTGCGTCTGGCAACACCGATAGGTGAGATTTAGAATTTTCCTGGAGTCAACATGTGAAGACGAATTTTTTTCGTTCCAGGAAAATCTCATTCTTTTTCGCCCATGGCTTCGCCTGGGAAAATACAATAGTTATAAATTTTAGTCATCCTAACGTATTTCAATGTTTCATCAATTATGGTGAGTGAAAAATCAAGTAATGTGGATTCGACAAAATGGCGGTTTGGTTAGAGAAAATCCTAATTTTATGATTTCATTCCAGTTCCAGTTATTTTATCTTCCCAAATAAATGAGGATAATGGGTTGTGGGTGGACTTCTGAAAACCATTGGTGGCCAGGAGTTCAATAGGTGAGTTGTGTTTGATCGGGAAAATTCCACGTGTCGAAATTTTCACACAGCACAAATTATAATCTTGTTTTTCTTTGTTACAGGGTTTACGTTTTTTTAATTTTACGTTTACGTTTACGTTTAGCTTCAGTTTTCCGTTTTAGTTTTCCGTTTGCGTTTTCGGTTTTCGTATTTATTTCTTTTGCACATTCACGTTGACAACTTAATTGCTATGGATAAGACTTGGTGAAAATCTTTGTAATGAAACATTTCGGTTGTGAAGAATCAAATAAATTGAGTTTTGGATCTTGGCCGATGCCGTCCAGCTACCTTGCAGTCTTCGCACCTACAAGTAAGCAAATGTTTGTATCCTGCAACAGTTTAGTGAACCTTCTTAGTGTATGTGTACAGTAAGAACCCTGTCTTTACTACTGAGCTTTATTTTGAAACAATTTTATGAATTTTACTGTGTCATTGTCTATTCCATGCCAATGGCATCTTAAATTTAAAACATAGATTTTATGTATTATCTACCTAAGGCATTCTAATGTATCTAAATTAAGTCTTGGCATTAAGCTAGAATAACTAAGCATTATTAGCCATCACTATGTATTAAGCGACCCCGGTAAGAGTTACATTAAAAAACAATTTTGCCTAACATCTAGCAAATTTCATTTATAACACCTCATATACATTACAAGGGAGTCGACGGCTAGCTTCTATTCTTTACTAGGTAGATAGATCAAGTAAAGTAAATTATTATTTTTTTCCTCTAATCTTTGTAAGGTGGTAGATTATTCCGTATCCGGGTATATTTCTATTCCGCCCAATTTACCACCCTTACATAAGAAATAAAAAAAAAAAAACTATTCATCGTTATCGTAATTGTCAACAAATTCTGCCCTTTGATTGGCTCTGAAAAAATGTAAACAGTGAATCGACCAATCAAAGGGCAGAATTTTTTGACGATTACGTTAACGACGAATACTTTTTTTTACACAATCGGTGGGCTGGATTTTTTATTTTTTTTGAGTAGATAATTAAAATAAAGTAGCACTTTAATACTCAAATGCAAAGAGCTCTTTCGCGAGGTAAACCGTAGTGCACAAAATAAAATGTATTCGGCGTAGCGTATCAACAATGTCATTAACCCGCCTAGTGTGGCAATCAGAGAGAAAGTGGGAATTTCCGCGTCGTTTGGTACAGCTCCGGCTGAATGTTAAGAGCTCGCCAGAAGCACCGTCCTTGCGTAGGACACACTGCTGGTACGAGAGCGCACTGCCTTTCGAATAGAAAAACTGAGGTAAGTAAATTAAATATTGAGCGCTTTTCATTAGCTTAGGTACAGACCTAGTATAACTTATAATATATTATAGGAAAAGGTGACGACTGACTGACTAACTGACTGCACAGCTCAAACTACGGGACATATCGGGCTGAAATTTGGCATGCAGGTCACGACGTGGTCCTGTCGTAACCACGACTCATGCAACGGTGTCGTTATGTAAAAAACATTTAATATGTCGTTAAACCACATTTATTACCACACAGCCATTTTGACATAGACAACCGCTAAGAAAGGATTTGTGATAATTCAACTCCTAAGGGGGTAAAATAGGGGGTTGTAATTTGTGTAGTCCACGCGAACGACGTCGCGGGCATAAGCTAGTATTACCGTAGTACTATTATATATTCTGTGGCATTACCTACTTCCGGGAGTTTTTATCTTCTCTTCTGTTAAAAATAGAAATATTAGTACACGTAAAAAGATTTATTTATATTATTTTATAATATAACTAGCTGACCCGGCGAACTTCGTACTGCCTAACAGTTGATTCTTTAATTATTTTTTTCTAATACAATTTTTTAAAATTTTTTCTCCGCTTACGGAGACAAAAGAAGAACCATCTTCGTACTTCAAGGAATATTATAAAAAAAGAATTAGTGAAATTGGTTCAGCTGTTCTCGAGATTTGCGATGAGCAACACATTCAGCGATTCATTTTTATATATATGTAGAAAAGATACTCAAGACAATGTTTATGTAATCCTTTGCGAAAACAACAAACAACCTCTTTGGCTCAAGAGGCTTATTCCATTATACGTTTTAATCACGAAAATAAACCAAACAAATAACTTGTAAACAGTAACAGTAGGTACGGTACGTACGCTACGTTATCACCAGTACCCGTAGTACAAGATTTTACGTCTCACCAAACCAAACCAAATTCGAGAGTCGAAATACTTCCGCGTTACAGTAAACTGGATCTTAAATGCCTTGTTTTAAAGCTCAAGTTTGTCTACACTTCTACAGCCAGTGCTCCAAGCGGAAACATTGCGAAATTAAAATCAGTGGCATTGAATATTTGACTTCAATTCAAGGCTGTTTAGGTCCATTTTACTGTAACGCGGAAGTATTTCGACTCTCGAATTTGGTTTGGTTTGGTGAGACGTAAAATCTTGTACTACGGGTACAGACAAAGATTGTTTTACGGCAAGACCTATATTTTTTTTCATTTGTGTCATGAAGGAAAACCAGTGTCTCTTAGGCTTAATTTACATTGGAAGGGAATGGAACGAATTTCTAAAATAATACATAGCATATTGACTTCTATCTTCGCACTGTAAAGCACCAATTTCTACCGCGAAAGAAAATTCCCGCGAAGTTGCGGAAATTTCCTCGCGTTCCGGCGAATTTTTCATTTGCGAAAGAAATTTGTGTTTTATGTGGTGAAGATAAAAGTCAATATGCTATGTAATATTTTAGAAATTCGCTTTCGTTCCCTTTCAATGTAAATTGAACCTTATGTTACGGTAATACTCTATCCAAGGAAAGTAGTTAGTATAGCGCTCTCTCTGTTACTAAGTCCCATACAAATGACAGAGCCAAAAATTGGTCACTAACTAATCACAAACATGTATTCAATAAACGTTCAAGAGTCGAACGAAAATTAACTGTCATTTGTATGGGATTATGGACTAAGAGCCAGTGCATGCCAGACCTTCGTTATTTTATAAAAGCAGAAAGTTTCTCTGCGTATTGTCCTCAACACTGGGAGGAACGTTTGTTTGGATGTTTGTTTGGATCACGGTGGCTTTGGGAGATAACAGGTAATAAAGGTGTAGGGGGGATAACAGGTAAGGTATTAATTATAATTTATGTATAGGTCTACTGGAGTCCGTGCGAGTACATTTTGCCCGCGTGTGTGTCACAGGGAAAATACACGGAGCGATGGTTCTGTTTCTATTAATTAAATGCTTCTGTATTGTTGAACTCAGACAGTGCAAATAGTTTTTAGAAACTTCCAGTATTATGTTACATATTACGCATAATATATGGAGGCGCATATTGAATATACAACCTTATTGTTTAAGTTTTCTGGTTTATTTTCGATCAACTGACAAGACAGATTGATTGAATTTTTGGTATTTATTTTCTCCTCCATGACTTGATGGCAAAGAAGTTGGAAGTACTACTACGTAGTACACCTATGTCGATGCTTGATGGTTTTTTTTACTTTATTTCACATCTCAGAAACAACTGGCCAAAATCACTCCCAGGCAAGAGTATAAGATCAGTTTACAGTTCCGGATCTATTTATTCAAATTCGTTCATAACTGGCTATGTTTTTTCGGGAAGTTACGGCTGCGATTTGTATAAAATCATTGTAAAAATTAATACCTAACATAAACGTATTTCTGTATCATCATGATAAGAAAACAGGATCCCCAATTACGAGTATATATCATTATAATATAACAGGGAAAAGTGATGGTTTGGGAGTGGTACGAAGTTTTATAAATATTGCGCACGTTATCCAATTTGCTTTCCACATTTTTCGGTTATAAAGGAGTATAATAATATACATGTTTGCCTTGAGTAAAATTTATTAAAACCGCGGATGTACTTGAATTGCCCTTTATTTAGGCGATGTATTTATGGTTTGTTGGATGTATCTAAGTCATTTATTGAGCACCATTCTTACATCGTTACTTCTTACATCGATGACCACTACCCATATAATACAAATGCGAAAGTGTGTTTGTTTATTGGTTTGTATTTCAATCAAGCCGCAACGGAACAACGGATTGACGTGGTTTTTTTACAGGGATGTAGTTAAAGACGCGGGAAGTGACATTTCTTTTATCACTTTATCCCGGAAAATCAAAGAGTTCCCGCAAGATTTTAAAAACCTATATCCACCCAGACAAAGCTGGGAGCATCATCTAGTTATAATTGAATAAAAAAAATGTATAAAGATTTTATTGTTACGGCTTATGAATGAATATATGGCGGACTTAATAAATAAGAAACTGTGTCCTAAGAACGACGTCGCAATTAATTAAAATTTGTCACGTTCATTAACAAGTTCTGACTTTTCTTTTAGAAGTCTCATTCAACTTTTAATGAAATTAGTTTCGATTTTATATTGAACTGGCGAGAACTCCAATATTAGTTACAAAATAGGCGAACAATGATTATATTAATATTGTTGCACTATGACCGCGATTACACCTGTAAGTTTTACTGACGCAAGTACAAGCTACGTGATTAACTTATATGACAAATTTACTAATCTAAACACCCTTATAAGTACATTTGCAATTAGTTTATTAGTTTTGTTGTCAATTAATAACGTGAACTAAACTAAGTTGGTCCGCTGCGCCAGATCCTTCTTTCCACGCACGTGCAAACTGTGGAACCAACTCCCATCGGTGGTGTTCCCACTAGATTATTACATGGGGTTATTCAAGGGGCGGACCAACAAATTCCTAAAAGGCCGGCAACGCATCGGCGGCTCCTCTGGTGCTGCAAATGTTCATGGGCGGCGGTAATCACTTAACATCAGGTGACCCGCCTGCTCGTTTGCTCGCTATATCTATTAAAAAAAAAAACTTGTACTTACATTTAGTGTAATACTTAAGTTTAGTGTAATCGCGGTTTATGACTCGGCTTACTACAAGAACTAATCTTAGAAAATCACAGAATTAATCTTAGAAAATCGTAAATTTCGCGGACGCGGACTTTGATGTTTGTGGACGAGCCAGCTCAATCGTAGCACGTCTACGGTATGTAGTCCTAATCGTAGCACTCACGGATCCACTAGTACGCAAAATAATAATTATTGAAGTTTGTTTTGCCCATTGATGTTGGAATCCCTTCAGCTGGTTAGTATAATTCTCTCCTACGTCTTGCCCTTGTGATCTCGCAGGATTCTTTTGTCTAGATGTACGCGACAGGTCGAGATGGCAATCGGGTAATGATGCGTGGAGACGCCCGCACACCCGCACAGCGCCCGCGCTCACCGCACCGGGTTAGCGCGGGGGCTGTGTGGGTGGGTGTGCATAACGATTCCATCCCGATTGCCATCTCGACCTGCCATTACAAAATACATACAGCAATGAGGAAATTTGTAATTCCATAGCTGCTCGACTTTAATTAAATAATTGTTTCCCTTTCAATTTCAAATTGGTCAGGATTCAGGACGCATTGATAGCAATGCGTCCTGAATCCGCGAGAAAAAAATAGTAAGTAGATTAAGTATGATGATAAAACCTGATTTTTGTAAAACCGTAATCCCCGCGAACCCAAGGCAATTTATTAAAAGTTCTTATTTAATCTCGCAAGTTATAATTTTTGCTGAAAGACCACGTAAACTGGAATATAAAAAGAAACAAAACAGCGGAAAGCTTTTTCAGACTGTTATCAAAGCCCATTATCTTTTGACCTGAAAAGTGGAATTATATTTTGTTTCTTTTATAAGAAGTAAATAAGTTAGAGAAAGCGGAAACGCAATTTAAAAGTTACCTTCGACTGGGTCTTGACTCTTGTTCTTCGTCCCTCCTCGGTCGGATTGCGGAATTGCTACAATCACTATTTTTGAATAAATTAAATTGTAAATTATTGCGTAATATATTTTAATAAATATTTCTTGGTATTATTTTAAAACGGTTCAACCTTTTTAGGTAGTTATATTCGTTTTTTGTCCTGTATCATAATGTTATTTTACTTAGGTTTATTTGAAAATAGGACTCGGTTGTCACATACATACATTGGTACATTCGATTCCTTAGTCGATTTGTACACTTGAATGCCGACAAAGTGTCAAATCACTCGATCGTTAGAAATTGCTGTGAATCCGGAATCCAGTAAGAACGATATAATATGTGTAATATCCCTCCGTAATAATATGTGCACGCCTAGATCAATATGCAAGCTAAAAAAAAAGCTAAACAAAGGACTGTATATACATTAAAGTGACACACTTAACATCAGGTGACCCGCCTGCTCGTTTGCTCGCTATCTCTATTAAAAAAAAAAAGCCTAACTTTCTTTAAATGTCCTAAGTCGATGCTATTTGATCTTAATACTTGTTTTAGAATGTGATTTGATATACCTACGTTGTACTTTATAATTCACACACCATCTCTGCGTCGTTTGGTTCATTGGATGAGTTTTCTTAGGATAATATTGCAGTGGGATCCTATATACCTTAACTTATGTATATTATGATTTTTACTCTATCTACACTTGCAATTCTTCTTCTAACATCTAAGTTTTGGTACATTGTCTTTAATATTGTAAACCTCTTGTTACTTCGGGGAATCCTTAATATCACCACACCCACAAAGCTACGACAAAAGTTTCGCTAAACAACAAGACTGAAATACAAAGTTTAAATTAATTCTAGGTACCTTGTGAAGAGACTGTTTTGGATGAAAGAGCGCTGACATGATTTGGTTACCGTCATTCAAGTTCAAAGTTATTTATTACTGTAAGTTTGCTTGCTAGGGCTAGGCCCTAGTTAAGGTTCTAAGGTATCTAAGGCCAAGTATCGGCTAACAATAAGACTTGCAGAAGTCAGCTACAGCAAGTCACTTTCTCATCACTTGTACTGTGTAAACTGGCATGACAATTACAGAAAACTTCTGCAAGTTTCATTGCGAATGGACATTTGACACATGGAAGTAGGAAGCAATAGGTAAGTAGTTCGTAGGTATTAAGGTTTTTGCTTTATGAACATTACATCGGAGCGGTAATCTTCCAAATTACAGAGTTGTCAAACCACGATGATATGCCCATCCATGTAGGTATCCCTACTAACTTATAGGTAGGTACATAACACATACACAAAAGGTCATACACGAGAAATGAAGCTTGGTAAATTTTTGTAGAACTGAGGACCGACTGAGGACCAGGTGTGGTGGCGCTCTTTAGGGAAGGCCTATGTCCAACAGTGGACGTCTACAGGCTGATGATGATGATGATGAAAGTTTTTATACCTAGGTATAAAATAGTTATAAATTATAGTAGGTACCTACTGTGATTGAATCCCGTAAACACTGAATAAAGTTTATATTGTACAATAAAGACGCCTAAAACTTTAGCAGGTAGGTATATAGGGTATCCTTTTGTAGAGGCCAAACTCCAAACTGCTAATTTGACCGCTGAGATTCAATTATGCATGCGACCCGGCTGCGAGGTAGACTTAGGGTTATCAGATATCAGGATTTGTCCTGATATTTTAGGAATTTTAGGCACTTGTAAGGTTCCGGCTGGAATTGGAGAATGTAAGAATTTAAAAGTAGAAAACTCAACCATCATTAAATTAATTATTTATTAAATTAAGAAGACTGACTAAAAATAGCTGTTGCGCTCTTCGGTCGGGTGGAATTTATGAAAATCCTTTTACGGTGGCGGTCGTCGTTATAGTGAAAACTTACGTGCAAAAGCTCAAATTTCCCAAGAAACTTGAGATTGTGTTTAGTGTTCGACGAGGTGGTCCGAGTTATCGATGTTATGGTTTCAAACCCCACTCTCTAGCCGCCATTTTGTTTGTATAGACAAGGTTTGAGTGACAACACTCGACGCTGAATTTCAGCTGCTATGTGGATGCGGAGGCACCGCTTTCCTAAGACACTTCGCTTAGGTAGGTATATAGTCCGCGACACGTAAAGATGACAATCGGGGTACGAGGCGAGGGGACACCCCACACGCCCCGCCCCGAGCTCGCCCGCACCGGGTTAGCGAAGTGGCTGTGTGGGTGTGCGGGGCGTTCCCACTCCGATTGCAATCTCGACCTGTCGCGTACTATAGGTACCTTGTTTTGGTGAACCAAATAGTTGATCGCGAACATTCTCCCGACTACGTTTTTGGACTCATGCGCTCGACGCTAAATGTCAGGACTTTTCAATTTTACAACTGGAAATTCTGACTAGGAGAGAGAAGGTGTCGTAGTGGCCTTCTTTATAATATAACGAGTGGGTACAACCTAGTCCAGATTACATTACTTATTTAGTCTAAAGACAAAAGCACTACGAAACTGGTAGGTACCTAACTTAGATTGATGATAGATACCTTTAGACCGCCATCGTCGATATACAGGGTGTAACCAGAACGCTAGCAAAAACTTAGCGATTTAGTATTTTTCAAACGCGCAATGTACTTACCTATAGCGTTCAAAACTGGTGTCAATGCCCCACCTACAACGTGACATTGACTCCGAATGGCCTATTTATGCAACGTTCGTTGACCTCTAGCGTCAGTTAGATGTTTAATTTGCAATATATCGTGAATTTTTACAAAATATAGAACTTTTTTTTAAGTTTTTTTTCGCGTTTTTTGTGGTTTCATATCAGTATAATCATCAGTACTATCACCTGTCTTTGTTTTTGCTAGCGTTCTCGTTACACCCTGTATACTGTATAGGTATGCCTTGGCCACACGAGTAGATATTCTAGACGTAAAATCATGTGACACCTGGCAGTGACGTCGAAGTTTTGTTACAAGTTCCCTAACTGTCGCGAACTGTGCTGCTGCCATCAACTGGCTGGTAGCAGCATCGGCAACAGTTACCCCTGTCGTCGACAAAGTGCCGATCGCCTGTAAGAACACGTTCTGTCTATCAGATGAGATGATACGGGCTCAAATCCTGGCTGGGTTAATTTGGGTACTTATTTTATACTTAAACTAGCTTAATCCCGCTACTTCATTCGCGTGGACTATACTTACAAATTTCAAATCCCTATTGTAACCCCATGGAGGTTGAATTTTCAAAAATCCTTTATTAACGGATGTCTACGTCATCATAGCTATCTGCTTGCCGAATTTCAGCCCGATCCAACCAGTAGTTTGAGCCGTGCGTTGATAGATCAGTCAGTCAGTCACCTTTTCCTTTTATATATTATAAATAGATAGAAAAAATATTAAATACAACAACAGATAGATGTCCTTTTATTTGCCAAAATGTAAAGAAAATTTTCAGTCAATGAACCTTTTCTTATTTTTCTCTTAAATAAGATTTTTCGGACTATCCTCTTAAATTACAAGTGCTCGTGGCTAAATCCTAAAATGCGAGACAATAATCCTGTTCTGTCTCAGAAAAAGATTTAAAGGATAGAAACTCTCACAGATTCAAAAGTTTATCCCTCATGAATAAATTTACATTCAAATATAATTATATTTGAATACCTAATTTTTTTTTTTTCAAAAATTAACCATGAGAAGACAGTCAGATATCAGCGATTTTCTGATTTCTATTCGCTCTACCTTCAAATTATACCATCAAGAGGATGTTCACCTTGGTAAACTCAGCTCTGCTGCTTATGCTGTTAGAAAGATTCGACAGGTAACTGACGTGGAAACTGCAAAAATTGTGTATTTTGCCTATTTCCACAGTATTATGTCTTACGGAGTCTTGCTGTGGGGTAAAGCGGCAGATATTGGGAAAATATTCGTATTACAAAAAAGGGCAATACGTGCAATTTATAATTTAAAACCGCGCGATTCCCTACGAGAGATATTTAAGGAAATAGGTATTCTTACAGTAGCTTCCCAATATATTTATAATAATATAATTTTTGTACGACAAAACATTCACAGTTACAAAAAAATCAGTGATCTCCATGATAGGCAAACTAGAAACAAAAATAAGCTAGCTACTCCTGCGCTCCGCCTCTGGAAGGTGCGAAAGTCATTTGTGGGAATGAGTGTAATATTTTATAATAAAATTCCACAAGCAATTTTAGACTTGCCTTTACACAAGTTTAAAAAAATGTGTTAAAAGTATGCTCCTAAAAAAAGCATATTATACAGTCGCAGACTATGTAAACGATAAAAAAGCTTGGATTTGACTCGCTCCAGCAATGCACGGGGCTGCAATGGCTTGTATAGTACGGTATAATAACATTGTAAATTGAAAAATTAAAAAGAGCAACCGCCGAGTTTCTTGCTGGTTCTTCTCGGTAGGAACGGCATTCCGAACCAGTGGTAAATTAAAACTACCTGACTATTCATAAGCACTTTTAAAAA
This sequence comes from Maniola hyperantus, assembly GCF_902806685.2. Taxonomy (NCBI): domain Eukaryota; kingdom Metazoa; phylum Arthropoda; class Insecta; order Lepidoptera; family Nymphalidae; genus Maniola; species Maniola hyperantus. The sequence goes on from NC_048543.1 coordinate 8,525,055, forward strand.
TTTTACATGAATAAAAAAACATTCTATTCTATTCTATTCTATTCTAGGTATTTGATGGACAGATTGAAAGGGTCAAACAACAGTGGTCTTATATAAATAGGAGGTCAAAGGTTCGATTCCCGGCAGGGGGTAAGTAATTTATTTATTTATTTATTTATTATTTAATTAGAATGGCCATAAAGCAAATTACACTAATTAAACTACGAGTACAAACTAACATAAACATACTTACAAAAATTGTTAAAATTATAAATTTTAAAAAGCAAAATTATAAATTTTCACAAAAGTGCAAGATGTGGGAGTTTATAATTTCTTAATTGTCTCTGGTCTGGTGGGAGGTCACGGCCGTGGCTAGTTACCAGTACCACCCTACAGGTAAAAGCGTGCCGCCAAGCGATTTGGCATTCCGGTACAATTGCCCTGTAAAAACCGATCAGGGGTATGGGTTTAATAAAAACTACCATACCTCTTCCGTGTTAGTCCGCTTCCATCTAGACTGCATCTTACCATCAGATCAGATCACAGTCAATGGCTGACTTGTAATTTGCAAATTATTTTTATCTCATTTTTTTTAAAGAATATTAGCCAAGTTTCTGACTAGTATTCCCCTTTCCAATTAATCATAAAGCTTGTTCTAGGAGTAGGTACGACAATAGTGCAACGGGAGGGATTTGAACCGGCGATCTTTCGGTTTTTAGTCTGCTCCTTTCACCGTTGAGCTATCGAGGCTCTGTAATGGAATAAAAAAAACTTTTTGACAAAAGTAAGACCAAAAACCGAAACAGTCGACGTGACTGAAGCCTCATCATCCCAGCACCCAGTAGCCACGAACGCTCAGTATAAGATTAGAAAAAAGAAATTCAACCAGTACCTAGTTTTTTTACTTTGTGCATTTTTACCAGGCAAGATTTGAGCCATTGTGCCCGAAAAAATGTGAAATACCAGTTACAGTACATAAAATCGTGATCAGAATCTAAACTGTTTTGTTTCGTCAGTCAAATCTCTCCGTACTCAGTATAGGTCTTCTACTCATAAATAAATCATGCTTGACACAAAAATAATTTAATATTTTTGTATTAGTATGCATTACAATACGAACTGTTTTTGTTTGTTTTTATGTACTCAGAATTTATTTTTGTATTTTTTATTAGTTTCTTCGTTATTTTTTTGTATGATGACAAATTAACACTTGCTTGTCGCAGCTTTATAGCTTTAATGAGTATGTAGCAAGTAGGTATATGCCTATAGATACATTAGGTATGTATTGCATTGGAAGATAACGACATTCTGTATGGGTAAGGTGGCGTGAAATTAGGCGCACATCACTAACAACCCGAAGCTGGCTAAACTGAATAGGCGGAACAAATAGCGGCGTAGATGATAGGCCACAGACAAAGATATGACATATATTTCTTACTAGCATATATTTACAGGATGATGCTACGTCCAGGATTAAGACTCATTCTTGGACATGTAAACTTGGTTTATAAGATAGATTGTGGGAATGCTATACTTATCTTCAGCAAGTATTTATTTTCTCAGGAAAATAATTGGTAGTCAAACACCTATGTAGTACCTACTTATGCAGAAGACAGGCCTTATCAAACGAAATTTTTTAAGGACTGCAACCTAATGCTTAGGTATTATTTTAAATGGAGAGGTCACATAACGCGTGCTCAACGAAGCCTTCAGCATATTGACTGCAGATTTTTCAGCAATTGATTTAATGCATTTAAATATATTGAATTTGCTACAGTCAACGTTTTGGTAATCGTTTCTGGTACGTAACGCTAAGGTTTTGAATGCCCTTCCACCATCCGTGTTTTTGCCACGCATAGATAACTTTACCTATACTAACCTTCAAGGCAAGAGTGGATAGGCTAGGCGCCTAGGTTGTAAGGAAGGCACGCTTCAACTTAGACCTCATCATTGCTTTCCTTAAGGTATGATAGTCGTCAAGCGCAAGCCTATCTTGCAATAAAAAAAATTAGCCGTTTATTTTACGACAACCCGTTTCCAATTTGTACTGTCAGAGTCAGTCAGCAAATAGTCAGCCGCAAACTCTACGCTTGGTGGGACTGTAACCTTAAAATAAAGCCAAGATAGAGGTCTACAGCAGATTTGCTATAGCTAGGTAACTACATCGAAGAGCTATGGGCGTGACAAGTGTGGCGACCCATATCTCGGTGATAGACGATTGTCTGTGGTTGTCAGCTAGTCGCTATTAGCACAGCTATTAGGTCCAAACCGCTTGTTTTCCTCCGCCTTGGATTAGATGTAGCACTCGTTTCACCATTTTATTTACGTTGCACTTGAATACCGATTTATTCTAATGTTTATTAATTTGGAAATACTCTGATCTTCAAGAAGACACTATCAGATACTGCCGTCAATTTAATATTAATTATTTTAACAGACGGCTTAGAAACAGCACTATTCTAGGCTCCACCCACCAACGAGTTGTCACTTCGATGATTTTAAAATTATATCCCTAAGGAAATCAAGTAGGGGTGAAACTTTGTATGAGAGTCTGTCACTTTTTAAGCTATATCTATAAAAAAATTGTATTTGGACTTTCGGCTAAGTGTTTTCAGGATTTTTGCAAATTCCATACCCTCACCGATTTTTTTAAATGTTCACTTAAGTGAAGGTGGGGCAGGCCATCTGGTTATTATAAAAAAAATCAAAACACCAAACTAAAAGGTGTTGCGAGGTGTTTCGATTGTTTTGATGGGAAGTATAATAAAAACAGTGTGATCTTAAATACTACGTTGTATGATAAATGTGCATTTTCTGTTCCTTTTAGTTTGATGAAAGTTGATGAGAAGTCCCTGGAGCCATGTAAATCCATCACATAAATTAAACTGGCGGGATTAAAAAAATATAGCACTCGCTTCGTACTTATTTTCAAGCGAATATAAAGTTTATGTTTCATAAAATTTCTAACACGGCGTTTATACCAAAGTCTATAGTGCATTTTTGTTTACAACAATAACAAGTTGTGACAAGAAGTTTTATACAAAACTGTTAAAAAGATTTGTAAATTTTTGTTACATTTCGCTATCACAATAGAGAGCTAGAAAGATGTATGTCTGAAACAATGATATACAAGTTTGAGAGATATGTTATGATAGGTTTTGACGAAAATTAGTATAACAACTTGTTTGTTAGTTTAAACTAGGGGTAAAGAAAATGCAGACTGTGTGAATTATTTTGAGGAAGATCCAGTTCAACATATTGATAAATTTTATCCCGAGCACACACCTCTAACTTTTAATAAGCAATTGAATACCACTTGATTAAACGCTGAAGAAAACCATCGAAGGAAACCGCAATGGGCCTGCGTGCTTGGACTATGTGTTTGACCTTTTTAGTTTTTAACTTCCCAAACTAATTTTCATTCCACAGTTTCAAGTAAAATGAAACATTCAAAATAGATTATTTTGTTAATTATATTTTCCAACATTGGGAGGTAAGTATTTATTGGTTTTGATTCATTTTTAGGGTTCCGTACCTCAAAAGGTAAAACGAAACCCTTATAGGATCACTTTGGTGTCTGTCTGTCTGTCAAGAAACCTATAGGGTACTACCCGTTGACCTAGAATCATGAAATTTGATAGGAAGGTTGGTCTTTTAGCAGACATGAGGGGAAAAATCTAAAAACCGTGAATTTGTGGAACTACATCACAAGAAAAAAATTAAAATGTGTTCATGAACAAATATTGCTATTTTCAACTTTCAAAGTAAGATTACTAAGTGGGGTATCATATTATGAACGGGCTTTACTTATACATTCTAAAACAGATTTATTTTTATTTTTAGGTATAATAGTTTTTGATTTATCGTGCAAAATTTGATAAAATACGATTGTAGTACGGAACCCTCAGTGCGCAAGTCAGACTTGCACTTGGCCGGTTTTTGTTTTAAAATTTGGAGATTTCCAAGCTTTATTTTTTGTTGTATCAAAGGTGAAAAGTTTCCTTTGACAACGGGAGGTATTAAAATATTGTTCAATTTCTTTCTATGAATTTTTCGAATAAGGGACTAATTGAAGTATTTTCTTTTTGTTTCTGAGACATTTGAATTATAATGTACCTGGAAATTTCTTTCAGTCGAAATATGTTTTTGCAATGGAAATTTTTAATATGAAATTATGGAATTTTTTAAAATTGGTAAGCCAAAATTATACGAATTATACTATCTTTGCTGAACATTAGAAGTTAGAACCCATCCCCGCTAGCACGGTAGGCTCTGAATTTTTATAAAGAAATGCTGTGTAGGTACTGGAGAAAACTTAAATAAAGGTAATTTTTGAGATTGGCGCTTTCAAATAGACAGGCACAGCGGGCTGACTTCTATTATAGTGATATATTATAGTGATATCTGGTGTCCTTCAAGTTGCACCCCATACAAACGAAGTTTATTCTTATTTGAATACATAAGCAACCAAACTCCATCTAAATACAGATATTATAGTATAAGTAGAGTGTGTGTACAACACACTGTACATATATCTGTTTTTTTAACTAAAAGTTTTATTTATTTATTAAGTATAGTAGTTAGTTAGTTTCCGTAAAATTATGTAGTTTCAAAATTATATGCGAGATCATTTGAGGCCGTGTAACGTACACATAATATATTAAGTAAGGCGTGTTTACAAAATTTCATTGAGTTTGATTGCTTAGCTCAAATTATAAGAATCATACCTTTTTTGTAAAGAGGTAGGTCCGAAGGACATTAAAAGGGCTTAAAGATATATAAAGCGTGCGACAAGGGTAGCGCGGCACTACGGCCAACGGCTACGCGATAGGACGTTGGGCCTCAACGTGAGAGTGTAAACGTTTGCGTGAGCATATACGTCTTGTAATACAAGAAAATGTACTTTTGTGCAGTAAGGTATACAGTGTAGTGTATCAACTGCAGCGCGTGAGACTGAATGCAGTAGTCGCGTGCCGTGAGCGTGACTGCAAAACACGCTCGTAGTGTGAATTCATACTGCTTGCGTTACAACTTCTATAGGCTCCCCGTTGTCACTTTGCCATTGCACCACGCTGCCTTTGCTGTTTATTTCAGCCCTTACAGTGATTCACCAACTTAGCAAGTACCTATTCTAATTGGTCACCGGGCAAACCGCACCCAATTTTCTGTCGACTCGTTTTTCAAATTAATGACAGAGTACCCGCCCTTTGTCTAAATAGCGCTACGGTGCCGGTGTTATGTTATCGAAGGCTAATTGACTTCAATTCTTTGTTGGCAATGTCGAAGAGAGCTACTGTAAGCATAATTAGGTATTACTCGTGAGTCGTGCTCTAATTTCCATGTATTAGAATAGCTGACATTTTCTGTTACGCTAGGCTGACTCCAAATAAGAGGCGAATCGTACGCCAATGTGGGAATGTCGCTCTGCAGTGTCGAAATATTTAAGTACTTATTAATTTTTAATTTAATTTTTCAGTTTATTTATACTAATATTAAAAAAAGAAGGATTTGTTTGCTTGTTTGTAATCGAAAACTACTGAAACGATTTCAATAATTCTTTCACCATTAGTAGGTAAGCTACTTTATCCAGAATTACAGCCCCCATGCTAACCCAGTGCGGGATAGCGCGGGTGACGTGCGGGTGTGCGGAGCGTCCCTTTACCTCATACTCCGATACCATTTTGACCTATTTCGGTTTTGCCGTACAATATAATTTGCCACCCACAATACAAAATTCATGACGCACGAGTTGCATTGAGTATAAACATGAGGAAATAAAACTCAAAAATATCCATAAAAGAAGTTATCCATCCATCAAAGGCGGTCGTCGGGCAAGTTTACCCACTTTGTGGTACAGCGAGCACTCAAGACTCGAAACAACTTTCTTTTTCATTTTTGTCAAAGTTCAAGAGATCGAAAATGGAATATCATACCGATTCCACTTTACTGGTAGCATTTTTATGAATATTTTGTTTAGGAATAATTTTCTTTTGTTTTGTTGTAGGTAAGGTTGATTTATGAAATAGTAAAGTTTTGCCCTTTCCACAATATTTTAAAAGAAGGCAGTTACAATTTTATAATTGGTACTCCATAATGTTCTCAAAGGTATGTGCAGTCTGTCAATCCACACTTGGTCAGCGTGGTGGACTATGGCCAAACCCTAGAAGGGTTCTAATATTGAGAGGAGACCCGTGCACTGTAGTGAGCCGGCTATGGGTTGATCATGATGATGATGATGAAGTACCTACTAATGCTACATTCTTCTGAAAGAATTGCAGTATGAGACTGTATGAAGTAATTAATATTACAGATTATGCAGTCATACAATAACTGCGGGAAAATTAAAGGAACGTGGAAGGAGCGTCATCTTTTATTTCAAAAGATTTTCCCCCAGACGTGCAAATTGTTCTTCGTAATAACCATCGCTTTGGCTATCCCCAGCGACTGCCATAATTATGAAATACTCGCGTAACGAGCTGCCGCACCTGTCTTCTAATATTAATTCCAAGTTACTTTGAAAAATTTCCGCCATTTGGTTTATTACACTTTTTAATGTTAATCAAGCTAGTAAAGGAATTGGCGGCTACCGCTAAATACCAAATTCCGTATTTTATTATCATCATGATCAACCCATCGCCGCGCCGGCCCAATACTGTTACTGAGCACGTGTAGCTCCTCTCACAATGAGAAGGGCTTAGGCCACAGTCCACCACGCTGATCATCATCATCATGATCAACCCCTAGCCTACACTGCACGGGCCACTAAAGTGCACGGGTCTCCTCTCAGTATGAGAAGGGGTTGGCCATAGTCCATCACGCTGACCAAGTACGGATTGGCATACTTCACATATCTTTGAGAACATTATGGAGAAATCTCAGGACGATGTTTTCCTTCGCCGTTAAAGCAATTGATATGACGTAATTATTTTAAAACGCACATAGCTCCAAAAAGTTGAGGTCGTCGAGTTGAGTTGAGTTGTGCGGAATCGAAGATCGAAGAATAAAAGATAGAACTGTCAAATGCGCGTCAGAGCCGCTTCGCTGCAGTTGCGCGTCTTTGTGTGACGCACTCTAGTGTGACGTGCTCCATAGAAATTGAAATACTTAGAAATACTTTTTATTCAAAATAAATAAACATTTGCAAGTATTTTGAATCGTCAAAAATCACTATGCACTGGTTCTGTATATCTTTCCTACCAAGAAGAAAAAACCAGAAACGCGGCGGTTACTCATTTCAAATATTCAATTTACAATAATATTGTAATACATAGTATATTTGCAGTCCTGCGCATTACTGGAGCAAGTCAAATCCACCTATAAAGTTTCCTTATATGTATATTGCGTACATTTTGAGATCTCACTGGCCATTTCAACTCTATGTGTCAACCGTCATGGCAAAAGTACGTACAGCACGCGGCCGAAAGTAATGTACATCGACTTTTAGAAGGAGACAGCAAATTTGTAGAGCACTATCTCTGTCGTTGAGATCGTCAAAACGTCATATAGGTATGAGTGACAGAGACAACGCTCTACAAAGCCGAAATGTCATTCTAAAGGCCGATGTACATTACTTTCGGCCGCGTACTATACGACTTTAGGACTTTAGTCTTTAATTTAAAGATGAACCCATACTTTTGACATTTTTGACAGTGCATTATACAAAACGTTCACGCTACGTGCGTATTCAGTGTAACGTCCTGCCATTCGGTGCAGAATGACGTCGAATACTGTTTCCTACAATGCACTGTACACTGTGCACTGTACAGTGTGCTGTAACACTGCAGTGTTCGGGCCTGGGCGGTTCGGGTAAACTAGCAGTCATCAAAGAATTTTTAAGTAGGTACTAAGATGTAATAAAAATTATTCCTTTCTAAATCTATGGCGGTCATTCTTAATTCCTCCGGCATATATACAGTTCCTTATATTTGCAGGAGTGTAAATCTGGGATAATGTTGTTCGGTGTAGTACTACTAGATGTCGTTGCAATATTATTAAGTGCACCAGATCTCTGTATGATAATATATTTAAGGATTTGGTAAGAGCATAGTAAGAGACTTATATACCTGTGCTTATCATCTAAATCCGTTAAATAGATGGGCTGTGAGAAGACAGACAGACAGACACACTTTTGCATTTATAATATTAGTACGTAAGGATGCAATTCATATAACATGAAGATAAATGTTATGGATTACAAATCAATATATTTTATATTCCATTCTTGAAAATCGAAAGAAAACTTATCCAGAACTATTCGAGTGCCTCGCGAACACAACTGTTGTGAAGTATTTTATTGCACTGTAGTTAGACAGCTTGGAGGAAAATTTTAAATTCATAAATCATGTTATGTTCACGTCGACGCGTTGAAGAACTTTTGTGGGAATACAGTTATTGAGTTAAGACTTGCCGAGATACCGAGCACAGACGGTTTATAACTAGTCGTAAGAACTTGCTTTATGCAGTTATGGGTTTGCTGTGTTTAAAACGTCTCTGATTTATGCATTCGAATGAATTTCACAAAAGGGTTTTTAGTCTTTAGAGAGTTTTCGGATTTTAATATTGTTTTCATATTTTATTAACTTAAGTAACTGAACAGAAGACTTGAATAGAAAATGTTTTCCGTTGGGATGAGGTACATATTATTGAGTATTTTTAAAAATTCTTCTTGTTTGTGTTGTGAAATCTAAGTAAGAACACGTGTTTAAAATAGACACTTATATAATGTAATAAGAGTCATACTAATTTATAAATATGAAAAATGCATGGACGAGTAGCAGTACGAGGACAGGCGGGGTCTCTGTTGCAGACAGATCATGTTCCCCATTATTGAGGGTCGTGACTACTGCCACCAAGTATCCTCCTGTGGATACCAGGATGGATTACGGTTATTGAAATTCGTCGATCGAAAACGTGGTCGATAAAGACTACGCATAGGTGGTCCTATACTTAACAGCACCGTAATTGACCACGCATTAACCTACGCACAATTTAACCCCCACAATATTAGAGGTTATAGGAATCACCAGCATTTAGGAGACTATTGAACTAGGAAAATGGATTCCCTGCGGACCTTATGAAATGAGTCTAGTAAAATGTAACCTGCACCCTTTTATTAATTTACCTATGGACCAAAAATAGGACATGTTGCGGACTTCCAAACAGAAAATTAAGTAATTATTTACCATTAGCGTCATCAGAATAAGTAGGTATAACTACTTAATATATATTAGTTTTCTTCTTTGAATATCACAAATGCTATTATGGGTTTGGTTATTTTAAAATTTATTATATGGAGTAGCGGTTTCACTGAAACGATAAATTCTAGAGATTGTTATGGATGCAATGTAATACAATTTTTATGTATTGCTCATCTTTCTGCAGTGCGAATATAGTTGGCAGCAGGCCCGGCAGTTGAATTTACAGCAAACTGTTCATATCTTTTTCGGGGGTTAGTGCGACGAATATTTGCCAGCCACGCCAATAAAATACAAATTCAGCGAAAATATGACTCGCTTTTTTAATTGCAGATGTTAAGTTTATTATGAAAGATTTTAAGCTCGTTTTTTCGCAAATTTAATTAGAGTTCTGAAAAGTAATTTTTATTTGGTGATGAAAATAATTTTGAAATAGTAATGTACTAAGATGTTCAGTTTATTACTTACTAGCTGATACCCGCGACTTCATCCGCGTGGATTAAGGTTTTTAAAAATCCCGTGAGTCCCTTTTTATCCCAGAAAATCAAAGACATTTTTCGGGATAAAAATTAGCCTATGTCACTCTTCAGGTATTTAACATATTCATACAAAAATAACATCAATCTGTTGCTCATTTGCAGCGTAATTGAAGGACAAACTAACACACGCATCACTGCCCTTAGGTATAATAATTGCACAATATGGGATTGGGTAGTGATGAAAAATTTGAAGCTCGTCTTTAACATAAAATTAATAAGAGTCCTGAAAAGCAATTTTTTATTTGGAGAGGGAAATAATTTAGAAATAGTAATTAATGTTCTTAATGTAGTTTTGCGATAAAAGAAGAATCCTGTCAGACTACATCGTTATTGCCTTCCTCTAAATAGTTGGTAAAGAATGAATTCCCTCTTCATGTTTTTAGATAGGTATATAAGTATTACAACGTCTAAACTTCTTAATAGATTTCAGTGCAGTTTTGTCATTAAACATATAATAAGAAAAGTTTATAATACTTACTTTATTTATTAAACAATTTATACTTAGTTTAATAGAATGTGTAAGCTTATCCGTGCGAAGAGGGTCGTGCCAGCTATAGTTATAACTGTAAATTTGTAATAACGTACAAATGATTGTTGCTTTAACTATAACTTTATTTAATTAAACTATAAGTTGAGTGCAGCAGTTGTATATTCCCTCGGTTCCGCGTTTGCAGACAATGTCTTTGTGTGAAACTTGTTGTTTGAGGATGCCAATAACAAAGTAACATTATAGTGGGCAAGCAGCCGCACTTGGGATAGCAATAGAACCTCCATTCTTATATCTGAAGTGCAGCTTTATTTTTTAGGGTTCAGTATCCGAAGGGTGCTAACGGGTTCCTTTTACCAAGCCTCCGCTATCCGTACGTCCGACCGGCCGTCTGTCAGCGGGCTGTAGGTATCTGTAAACCGTAATAGGTAGACAACCGAAGGTAGAAAGTTGAAAATTTCATAAAATGTGTATTTCTATTACCGCTTAACGAAAAATAATAAGAATTTCAAAGAAGATAGTTTTATCACTACCACTGTTATAAATGTGAAAATGTGTTTGTTTGTTGGTTTATCCACAGAACAGAAAATTTTCTGTTCCGCGGGTTTATCCTTCAATCACGTCGCAACGGAGTAACGAATCGACGTGATTTTTTGCATGGATATAGTTTAAGACATGGAGAGTGACATAGACTACTTTTTAACCCGGAAAAATAAAAAATCCTGTGGGAACCCACAGGATTTTTTAAAACCTAAATCGCGGGCATCAGCTAGTATCTTATACGATGGTATGAGATACTAGCTGCGGAACCCGTCGTGTGCAAGTCCGACTTGTCCTTCACTGATTTTTTATAACGAGTTTTTATAACGTATATAACGAGTTTTATGTATTTCAAATAATAAAATTTCTGTGGGCTTGTGGTAAGGAAAGATTGAGAAAATAAAAATGTATGAACATTGCAGACCGAAGACCATTCAATATCGGAAAAATCAAATGATTTTTTTAATATACAATGAGGTAATTTTTCTTGCATTATAATTTTATTTTCTTCTTGTTTGAGATAATTATATCAAAAATCAATAAATGTTCCTCATTCCTTAATATATGTTAAAAATCTCTATATCAATACTTAATATTATAATTGCAAAAGTGCGTCTATCTGTCTGCTAGCTTTTCACAGTTGACTTTCACAAAATTTGTCAGACGAATTTTTTTTACAGAGGTGTCCTTCAATCACGCTGAAGCGGAGCAATAGATCAACGTGATTTTTGCATGGATATAGTTAAAGACCGGGAAAAAGACATAGGCTACTTTTTATTCCGGTAAATTGAAGAGTTCCCACGGGATTTTTAAAAATCCAAACCCCCGCGGACGACGTCGCGGACATCACAGGTAGTTATTTATAAAATATGCGTGACAGTATACTGCGGTAGCTTTTCGAAGTCACCACCCAGTTTCGTTAAAGCTTTCTATCATTAATAATAATAATTGTTATTAGTCAGTGTGCCGCGCAATATATTGTGAGTGGTTCGTCCTATTTGGTGTGAAGGTTCTATTACATGTCACTATCACTTTTGATTTTCACCGTTTAATTTATTTGTGAATGTTACGATCGAGTACACGAATATCTTTTAATATATCCTGAATCACATTCATTTGAACATAATATTGTACTTACTCTTCTTTGGCCAAAATTTAAATCTCAATAAATATTATAGATCTTATTTACAAACAATTCACTGTTTAGTCATGATTTATAGACGTCACAATATGTATTACAGAAATATGTTTAAGCTATGTGTGAGTATAGTGCGTAAATTTTTATTAGTATAAGGCGGTGACAAATAATAATATTAGAAATTGATGGCGAATATTAATTTTTTCCTCAGAACATCTTTATTTTTATGCCAGTTGTTTTAACTTCACAACATTATAAACAAATAAACAAACAGACCAGCGCAGCGTCTGAGTGCGATCACACCGGATGTAAGTTGAAGTGCAGCCTAAGATGAGGTGTTTGCTTTATTTGCATTGCATTGCATATTTTTGCATTGTCCATAAAATTGGACAGCCCTCTCTGGAGGTGCTGGAGTGGTGCGCACATAGGCGCAAAGAGACTCCCTCGGGCTTTATAAATAGGATTAGTTTTAATTTTAGTAGAATTAGTTGTTAAGTTAAGTGTAAGCTAGTAATAAGTAGGTACTAACATAGGTTAAGGAATTGTTTCTGTACTAACACACAATTATGGGTGTACTTATGCCTGAAATAAAAGTTTATTTATTTATTTATTTATTTATTGCTTACAATATACCTATTTCGTCTTATTTTTAGGGTTCCGTACCTCAAAAGAAAAACGGAACCCTTATAGGATCACTTTGTTGTCTGTCTGTCTGTCTGTCAAGAAACCTACAGGGTTATACTTCAGGGTACTTCCCGTTGACTTAGAATCATGAAATTTGGCAGGTAGGTAGATCTTATAGCTGACATTTGGGGAAAAATCTGAAAACCGTTAATTTTGGGTGAGATCACACAAAAAAAATTAAATTGTGGTCATGAACTAATAATTAGTATTTTCAACTTTCGCGCGAGCCTGACTCGCACTTGGCCGGTTTTAAGGTATCTAATTTATCCATAGTTAGTTAAAAGGAAGCAAAAAATAGTCTATGTCAAAAAATCTAACACCTAAACTTCCTTTAAAAATTAGTTACACACGATAAATATCGAGAATTAAGTGATGGGGATAGTCACGGAACACGTAATAAGAACCGTCTTTGATGACCACTCCTAGTTTAGGCTGAAATTAAATTACACCGTGATAGCACTCTGGTAATGGCGTGGTCTTTTTGTCGATGGGTTATTTATATGGGAGCGTCGATACTGTGACATCGACGATGTATTATTTTATTTTGGGTGGAGTTTTATTTCAACAAGTCAACAACGAGCTATTTTTTTAAAATTTAAAACCCTTCAACTTTTTGGTTTTAAATGATGATATTTTATTTCTCCAAAGTCGGTCGACAATCCAATTACCGACTTGGGTCAACGTTGCTTAACAATCGCAATCGATTGATATGCGATGTCACAAGAAGGCCACACGCCCCTCTGTAGGTAGCTGTACTATAATAAAAAACCCTTGTCGCAAAATCATTGGCAGCCATCTAAGACCACCAAACATAGTTATTCCTTTTTTGTTACATATCCTGAATAATAAAAAACCGTCCAAATGCGAGTCAGAATCGCGCACCCTCGGTTCCGTACTCGGGTATTTTTTTGGACATTTTGTACGATAAATCAAAAACTATGATGCATAAAAAATAAATAAAAATCTGTTTTGGATTGTGAGGTTGAACCCGTTTCATATGATACCCTACATATCTTCCTTTGAAAATTGAAAATACTAATTGTTAGTTCATAAACACGTTTTAATTTTTTTTGGTGATGTTAACAAATTCACGGTTTTCAGATTTTTCCCCTTGTCTGCTATAAGACTTACCTACCTGCCAAATTTCATGATTCTGGGTCAACGGGAAGTACCTCGTACCCTGTAGGTTTCTTGACAGACACGACAAGCAGATAGTCAGACAGACAGACAATGAAGTGATCCTATAAGAGTTCCTTTTTCCTTTTGAGGTACGGAACCCTAAAAATCATGTGACTACCATCAAAATACCACTCAAAAATAAACTTTTAAAAATTAAAATTAAAATTTCTCTGAGGTACAAATTATAATTATAAATACAAGGTATTTAAAAAAATAAAATTGCTATAATAAAACAGGCTTTCAAATAATAATTATCTTTAAGTATAATAATTTTTATTAGAAAAGCTTTTGAAGATAAAGTAAATGTATTCGATGTCACGCAATTTTTCTTTATTAAAACGGACGATGCTCTTAAGAGTATTAAAATTAGTATTCCCTTTCGTAAATAATAATTATGATATTATGATGAAAACCTTTTTATTAGGGTTCCGGAGGGTGCCAAATGGACCCTATTACTAAGATTCCGCTGTCCGTCCATTCGTCCGTCTGTCTGTCAGCGCTCATGAACCGTAATAGGTAGAGAGTTGAAATTTTCACAGAATATGTAATTTATTGCCGCTGTAACAACAAATACTAATAATTTGAAAATGACCGCCATGAAAGTTGAAAAAAATAAAAAGTGTTATTTCTTGTACGATTGTAGGGAACCCTTCGTTTGCGAGTCCGACTCGCAATTGACCGATTTTTATATCTTTTATTAGTAATGTTAGGTATATGAGGAGTTTTATTATATAATAACAAGTGTTGAACATTTAAAACACTTCAAACTCTTGATTACCGCCAGGTTGCCGTTTATCAGTGTTTTTTTTATAATATATTTTTGAGAGTGTGATCAGGAGTCTTTCGATCTTATCCCTCTTCCCCTTTTTACAAGCGTACCGCCAGACGCGCACCTCTGTATTGTAACAATAATTCATCTACGCATGAAATGCTTTGTGCTTGTATTCCTCATAAGTACGCATAGCTAGGGTTCGGAACTCTTCCGAGATCTGTGTTTCCAACTGATTACAATCTGGGTATATTTAAAATAAGAGTAAGTAAATAGGCATCTTCTAGGCAAACGCGTCCCCTTACGACACACATCATCACTTTCCATCGGGTGTGATTACGGTCAAGGGTGGAAAAACCCTTTTGACTGCAGTAGTCGTATCCACTTTCGAATAGGAATTACGTTTTGTTGGAGGGGAAACGGGTAGTCATACAACAGTCTACAACAGTAGGCAAATTGTTCGTAAATTATATTTATTCATTTGAAAATATTATACTTGTAAGTAGATTTTTGGAGGATTATTAGGTAGAGATAATACATAATATACCTAATATAAGCTGTGATAGTCTATTGGCTACGTCCGCCTCCTGATCGAGGTCGGGGGTTTGATCCCGGGCACGCATCTTTAACTTTTCATATTAATGTGCGTTTTAAGTAGGTAATTAAATATCACTTGCTTTAATCTGCCAATCCGCACTCGGCCAACCTGGTATAACTATGGCCAAAGCCCTTCTCACTCTGAGAGACACGTGCTCTGTAGTGAGCCGGCGATGGGTTGATCTTGATGATGAATGAATATAAACGAATAAAAATTCCCCATTTCCGTTACGTACCATATCTATCCATTGCGTATGTCTATCAGCAGTTTATTTATCTACAAAGAGTTTTCTATTACATGATTAAAATAATATAATATATATTATAAGGTTAGACGGATTTGCTCAGCATAGATAAGTTATTTTCCTCATTGCTAATCAATAAAGTAATATATTGTGTAATACAAAGAAACGTCTAATAACGAATCTAATAAAGGCTAATGTGTTCAATCAAGCATGTTTTGGGCGAAATTTTGCACTAGACATGATTCTCTTTCGACAAAAGCCAAGTCCACACATTGCAAACCTTATTCATTTACACATCAACTCGGACTCGGGTGGACTTGTAAAAGTACTTACGGCTATTAATGAATGGCTGTACCACGGAAAGGGGAGAGGCCGCTCACCAACAAGATGGTCTGCTTAGCTGAAATAGTCCATTTCATGACCATTTACAGACGAAAATGGAAACAGTTACTTGAATCCAGACTGGGGACCATGATAATTCAGTAATGAGTAGATCCTACCATAGAAATTATGATTTTCGGCGTTTTCCGATTAGCTGGCTCTTCAAAGATAGAGATAGAAGACGTGTGCGAAATTAACGTAGTAGTACTTCCAACTTCTTTGTAACTGACATGTTTTTTCACTTATATGGCAACGGGGACAGAACACTTCATAATTTCATAGTGCATACTTTGCCTTGCCAGCGTAACGTCGTCGGTGCCAATGGATACAGCAGCGAAAAGGGTTAAACGAATTATAAGCATTTATTGAAATTTTAAAAACTAAAGTACCGCCTACTTAGGAACGTTATGTGTGCTAGCCTTTATAATAAATAAGAAAATTCATCCAAATCTCGCCGTTAAGCGTAATCGAGCGTTGTGGAAAGTATTAAAGAAGCAGACGCTATATTGCATAAGTTAGGATGTAACAATGAAAACTTGGAGTGTAGCGCCGAGTGTGCGCGATTCCTCTTCGGCAAAACAAAGCTTATTGTTCACGCGATAAATACTTATTTATAGTAATTACAATTTTCACAATAATATTATGTCGAGATTTGTCTTATCGATTTTAACTATTTTTAGCCTATTTTAATATTTAAATGTATGTTTTAATGTTAACAACGTGCATACGAGGAGGTGGTGGTAATGGTGGTGATGTGATACGAGATCCGATATACCTACCTACATTAATTGTGAGCGGAAGCATCATTATTTTAACAGAGATAATTATATTATTATAATGTCTATTTATTTAAAGTTTTTAAACATTACAAATGAAAAACACCAATCAAACGATTTAACAGTACATTTATAATATAATATATTATTCCCTATAATATATTATATATAATATATAATATATAATATATAATATATAATATATTATTCCCTATAATATATTATATTATTATTAAATTAAATAATAATTCAAAATTATATTCGAAAATATAAATGATTTTTATATTCCGAAGAATTAGTGTGTGTGTGGTGTTTCAATGTAGTGTAAGATGAGTTAGTGAGTGTGTTATTTTGTTTCAGTAAAATTATAGTACGTGACAGGTCGCCACCCGCACGTCACCTGCGCTTTCACGCATTGGGCTAGCACGAGGGCCGTGCGGATGTGCGGGGCGTCCCCACCCTCATTGCCATCTTGACCTTTCGCGTACTGTACGAACCTATTATTCTAATTCACGCAGAGAGGGTCTGTCTCTGTTTTCTCTAGGTACCTATTAATTAAATTAAAAGCAAAATCTCCAACTGCTTACATTTCAACATAGAATCATTTAAAACCATTCAATTTCATTTGAAACAAAATCTTTTTTGTACCTACATTGTTCGATGTTTATTTTCACAATTTCCCGGAATGAAACATCAAAAAAGGTTAATGTCAAAGTTCCTTTGCGTATTTCGTTACTTAAATATTTTCTGGAAACAAAAAAGGCGGCTTTCATTCTTAGTTAAATAAGACCTTGATCTTCTTTCGAGATAAATATATCAGAGTATTGTTTTCAGTTTTGTTTGTATGTTTTCAAAAGTATTTATTTCGGCAGAACAATTTAACATAGTTCGTAGAAATTGGTAGAAAGTGTTTGTTCTCAAAAAGCTAATTGCACATTGCCGCAACATATCCAATAGCTGCCACTGGCATCGAAATCAACGCTCTTTTGATTAACTAGTAGGTAATCAAAGTATAAGGATTTAGGTTTTTAAAATATCCGTGGGAACTCTTTGATTTTCCGACAAAAGTAGCCTGTGTCTCTTTCCAGGTCTTTAACTATACCAGTGCAAAAAATAACGTCGATCCATTGCTCCGTTGCGACGTGATTGAAGGACAAACCAACAAACCAATAACCAAACACACTTCGTATTTATAATATGTGTATCCTTTTATTTTCGTTCATGTGACTGCTGCTGCTAACGTTACCCGCATGACGCTTTCGATGCCACCAATTCCTTACAATTCACATCTGTTTAATTTCGGTAGGTCCTATGAAATGCGATGCATGCGGCTCTTGCGGTAGTGTGTGATTAGCTTTATTGCTGTTTACTATTGGTGTTTTGTTTTCGGTTGAATCTGTGTGCGTCTATTCGCTACATTAGCCGTTGAATCCGTTTGCTACATTTCATTAGTGCCCCCTTCTCTCTCCAATATTGTTCTGCTATTTATTGGCTCTAGCGTAGTTTAATTAATTTATGTTATCGAGTTTTGTAGCGATATTAATTCTTCAGGGGAATATAAATAGTTGGATGGTCTAGAAAATTGCTCTCGAGAAATACGTTGTCGACTGTATCTACTAATTATATTTAGGAGGTGACAGTTGGGGGTATGGAATGATACTGTGAATGGTAAGTTATGTAGATGTATAAAACTAAGTAGGGTAAAACACCCGCTAGTCAGCCGTGCACCAGTAGTCAGCCTTAACAGACATTATTTCCCTATAAATAGTGTTAAAATTTGTGTACACCATTAAAATAACGTTTGAACGAATCCTTGTCTCTCTATTGGCTAATACGCAGACATACAAACCAATATCATATCAATGAGACGAGCTACGCTCGTTCATTTGCACCGCCGTCACAGACATGACTAGACGCGCTATTGTTACTGTTTTTTGTCTTCAGGAAACCCGTAAAGTTTTTGGTAAGTTTTTGTGTCTATATGTTGTTATTTGCGGTGGATAATTTTATTGTGTTACAATAAAATGATTATTTTGCGATAAAATCAACTATTACATGCATTTTATTTGTTTAATATGTTGTAATTAAGGTGGCCGACTACTGGGTTTTGAATTTTAACTGTAGATCCAGTGCTCAGCCATAAGCGGCTGACTACTAGTTTTTAGGGGAATATCTTAGATTTAGCTGATATTAACGAAGCGAATAGTTCCAATTTTGCTCAATACTTTGAGCTTAACTTTTCTAAGACGAAAAGTGTATTTTACCAGTAGTCAGCCGCGTACAAATGTAATTGCATGTTAGTGGCCGACCAATGGTTTTATGAATCCAGTAACCAACCGTCAGTCCTGTTGCTCTAAATAGCACCTTAAAGCCTTTTGAAGTAGAGTTTAATTTATGTACAGTTATTTTAGACTGAAAATCACTTGTTTTAGAGTTCCATCATGTCATGAATAGGAGCTATTTCTTCTAAAGAGTGGAGACAATTTGAAAGACAAAAAGAAGAAATGAAAGAACTGAAAGGGAACGAAATATTAAATAAAAATCGTAATGAAAAAAAAAGAGAGACAAAAAAGAAAGAAGAATTACAAAAAAGGAAAGCGGAAAAGCAGTTGAGTTCTAACAAAAGTAAAAAGAGGAAGAAAAATAAGATATTATGTACTTTAAACAGAATAAGATGTTATAATTTTGAAGAGGAATTGACTAGCGATACCGAAATCAACGACCTGAAAAATATAGGATGTGATCATTGCCCTGCGATAAGTGATAAGTGCCCAGTGATAACTGCATTTTAAATAGTACCATACCATTTAAAATGCACTGAATTCGCTGGGGATATGTATGAAAATACATATAATATGCCACACATACACATATATATGAAATTTCTATGCCAAATATGCAAAGTAAGTGAGAGGCTGACTTTAGGGTAAGCCATGGCTGACTTGTGGAAAAATGAGGCTGAGCACTGGGAAAAAGTGCCATAATATGATTATTGTTAATTTTTTCTATAAGTCTAACAATA
Organism: Maniola hyperantus; assembly: GCF_902806685.2. Taxonomy (NCBI): domain Eukaryota; kingdom Metazoa; phylum Arthropoda; class Insecta; order Lepidoptera; family Nymphalidae; genus Maniola; species Maniola hyperantus. The sequence continues at coordinate 8,544,585 of NC_048543.1, forward strand.
GTATAATATTTTGTTAATTTTTTTAGTTAATTTAATAAATAATCTTTCACAAACAAGTGGTTGTTTTTATGCATAGTGTTTAATATTTAAAATACTAATAAACAAAATTTAATCACTCACTAAAAGGCTGACTACTGGGTGTTTTACCCTACCTACTTTAGAATCTATACTAATATTATGAAGAGGAAGTTTGTACGTTAGGATGTAGGTAATCTACAAAACTAGGCAGCCGATTCCAAAAGTTCATTCATCGATAGAATATACTAGCTGTGCTATCCTTTAGTGCTATTAAGGCTATAAAATTTACATGTATCGTGGACGAAATTGTGGAGAGATGTTCACTTCAAACGTTTAAAAAAAAATTATTTATAAGGGTTTGGTCACAAAGTGAGCATTTCACCCCTGTAGAATCTAAACCGCTACAAAAATGTCTTACTCTCTACGCCTTAGTCCTTAATACTAATATTTAATACTTTTACTAATATATAATACTTGTACAGCATCCTTGCCTTCCCGCTACCGTCCATGGTAGACGGGGAAAAGGCGTATGTGCATCATCTCATATGGCGCTGTGACATCGATGATTTAATTTAAGGCTTCCGGTGTCATATTTGGGATCCTGGGAACGGATGGATCTACCTATATACGCGTTGCTATTTAAAAATGGAGTGCAGGATTATTTATTTATAATACCATATACATATTTATTATTGACACTACTATTTTCCAAGCCGATGCATTATTCAATTCAAACCGAGAAAGAGGTCTTTGGACAAGAGGTCAAGCTTTTTATTTTATCAAAACACATAACCCTCCTTTGGGCTTCGCTGCAGATGGGTAAAAACAGTATTGGTGCCACTATATGTTTGTTTGACCGGCCGCATTTTTTTTGGCGTTGGTGTCTCCCACAATGCAAAATAAATGTGGACGGTCAAAAAAATTTATAAAAAAGACTCCAAAAGGCCTCAGGATATCAATAATTGGGCATAGATTGGAACTCCTTCAGTAGGAGACATATTACAATTTTTTTTATTAGGTTTTATTTATAGCATGGTATAATCTAAAACGTAAAAATAGAAAGCCATTAGCGCACAAAATAAAATGTATTCGGCGTAGCGTATCAACAATGTCATTAACCCGCCTAGTGTGGCAATCAGAGAGTAAGTGGGAATTTCCGCGTCGTTTGATACAGCTCCGGCTGAATGTTAAGAGCTCGCCAGGCCCATTGCGCCGGACACACGGCTCCAACGACACTCGAGCGAGATTTCGAGCTTCATTCATTCTGATATTCAGCTTTGATGATAAAATAGCCATGCAGTAACTCTTTGACCCATCGTCAGCACTCGAACAACGGAATTTAATACTGATTGCAAGCCTATGTGGCCTACGCCGTAAGAGTCGCCCACACGGACTAAACAAATGTGAGGAATGCCACATTGTTTTGATCATTAGTATCGATCATAGAAGCGAGCAGTGCGTTACACTATCACGTCATTCATATTTCAGTGCTGAAAGATACGTGCGTGCGGATTGTGGCCCTTCTTACTCGCTCGTCCAGACAAATGAATTACGCCTATTATTCTATTCTTACCTAACGTCTTTTCTGTCATCTATGGAAACACTACCCGTAGCATACCCGTAGTATAAGATTTTACGTCTCACCAAACGTTGCTAGAATTCGAGAGTCGAAACACTTTCGCGTTATAGTAAACTGGATCTTAAAAGCCTTGTTTTAAAGCTCAAGTTTGTCTACACATCTACAGCCAGCGCTCCAAGCGGAAACGTTTCGAAATTAAAATCAGTGGCATTGAATTTTTGAATTCAATTCAAGGCACTTTAGGTCCATATAACTTTGATGATATTTTGTTTCGATTCTCGAATTCTAGCAACGTTTGGTGAGACGTATAATCTTATACTACGGGTACAGCACTATTTTAGGCTCTGCCCGCCAACGAGTTGTTGCTTCAATGAAGCGGGCAGCTGGTGGCGACGGCTCATCTATGAAGTATATTTCATTCAAGAGTCACAAAAGGAATGATGATTCTATAATTAGACTAAAGTATAAGCATTTAATTAATGCTTATATTAAAAAAAAATGTAAATATTAAAAAAAATATTAAAACTTAGAAATATTTGTATGGAGTATGAAGCCTCTGTGTAGTTATTATGTCGGTATTTAATATTATTTATTAGTAGGTATTGTTAGTGTTTTTATAGTGTTAATATAGCTGTTCATACTCAAGCGGTAGCAAGCAGAACTGGATGATCAAGGTCGTAATAAAAATGCTATATGAAAAAATTAATGAATTAAAAAAACTTTTCTTTCGCATGAAGATCTGCTTTAAAAAGAAAAAATAAAAATATTAGCAGAAAAATCAGGGAGAGGATGATATTATTCATCATCATCATTAACCCATCACCAGCTTACTACAAAGCATGGGTCTCCTCTCAAAATGAGAAGCATTTAGCCATAGTCCACCACGCTACCTAAGCATGGATTAGTAATCAAAGGCAATATTATAATTATTAAAAAGAAATAAAACAAAAACCTTACAAGTTAAAAGTTTCAGGGGAGGTCTAAGTTAAGGGCGAACACCTACTTAATATGAAAGCTTGTATGTACCAGGCAAAAAGTAAATGAAGCAATATTTTCATTTTTAGTAATTAGAATTTTGTGAATTGTTGAACACAGACAGTAGATAAAATAGTTCTAAGAATCCTGAATGATGAGTTATATAGAGAATAATTTAAGTAAGTACTTCGTGCGTTGGTTGCCATTCATAATTAAGTATACCTAATATCTTCTTCTATCTTCTTTTTACCGAAATATTTTTTGAAGAACTTTGTGCTGGAATATTTAAAGTTTTAATTATACAAACATTTCAGCATTGTACCTAAGTATAGACTAGTGAACAGTATTATTATGCCCATATTGTTATTGTACAACGTTTTATTTGTCTATCTGTGAGAGTCAGAACAAAGTGCTTCAATAAGGAACTTTTAACTTGAAATTTCATAGTTAATCAAACTTTATCGCAACAGTGGTGTGCGGAAAATTTTGTTTGAAACTATAAAGCACCTGTGGAGACTGTCGAAAAGCAAAAATTTTGGGTTAACGAGTTCGTTGTTTACGAATTTTAAACAGTGTGTAGTTGTGCACAAAATCTTCAAATTTTTTTCTCACGTCGTGTTTTAAATTAGTTTTGATGTAGTGTTTTAATTGTTGAATAATATTGGTTATGCTTGCTACTCATTTGCTGAGTTCTGATCGCGACCATTGTGGGATAAGGTCAGATCTTAAAAATTGCTGTCGAAACACTTTTTCCTCCTTTTTTCCTGGGATAAAAAAGTAATTTCTAACTCCAAGCGAAGCTACCTATTATCTATTTACCTAAAAGTTAGGATCTGTTCAGTGATTGAACAGTAAAAGGCAACAGACAAACACGTCTGTAAAATAGGAGAGCGAAACTTTATAAGATTTTCGTAATTTTTTTTTATTCAATCTGAAGTCTTTTTTTATGAAATCGCATAATGCTCGTTTACTTTGTTAATACACTTTTGCCATCTTACTATATAAACTCGAGGCGAACATTTTGGTAATGGGTAACTTTTCTTTAAAAAATCTATACCTTACCTAAATAAAGGGACTGAATAAAGATGTTGTATTTATAGACTCGCATTTATTTGCCTCATAGCAATTTGTTACTTACTTACTAAGCAAAAATCGCAAATTATCCTTTGTTATCGGGTCAAGTATTATATTTTAAATGAATAAGGGATTCTCGAGTCTAATTGGCCTGCGTCTGTTTTGTTTTCTTTATATTTACCTGTCTTTTTTGGGATCCCGTACCCGAAGGGTGCCACGGGACCGTATTTCTAAGTCTCTGCTGTCCGTCCGTCTGTATGTCCGTTTGTCTGTCAGCGGGCTGTATCTCATGAACCGTAATAGGTAGAGAGTTGGTGTGTATTATTATTGCCGCTGTATTAACATAATAGCGACTTGCAAATTTAAAAAAAAGGCAAAAGTAGGTACATATTCCTGAAAGGCCGGCAACGCATTGGTGGTTCCTCTGGTGCTGCAAATGTTAATCACTTAACACCGGTGATCCGCCTGCTCGTTCGCTCACTATTTTAAAAAACCACATATTGTTATATCTTATGATTTTAAACTTATTTCGTGGTTTAACGACATATTTTAATGTAGATAACGGACTACATCTCTCGCAGCACCGCAGTCCTGTCGTGACCACGACCCACGCAATTGGGTTGAAATATCTACAAATAAAATCGTGGTACGTGTTGTTATTCTAAGTCGTGGTATGTACCCGTTATCTACATTAATATGTGTTGTTATATCTTGTAGGCTGGTACGTGAATGAGTTCATCCGGAGTAAGGAACCCTTCTTGTGTTAGTTAGACTTGCACTTGACCGATTTTTATGTAGGTACTTTGTTAAGGAAAAATATTATTCTTCATGTCATGGCAATCGTTGTATACTCTGTTGACAGGTTCTTAAAGGACAGAATATAATAAATTATGATAAAGAGAAATTCTTTTTAGAAAACGCTTTCAAAAGCTTTTCAAAGGTCTGTTAGATTTTAGCCGTTGGCTCGCAGGTTATAAGAATATTTGTAAGCACTCGACTGAAAATATTCAAGTTTCTCTCAAAAAGTCCGCCGTCGTGTCTGGCGCTTGCCGTTTTGTGGCCAAATTGAATATCAATTCAGATTCAAAATATTTTACATGGAGCATAGGTAAGTGAGTGTACCTACTTGAAGCTTGTGCCTTTTGGTATATAGTGAAATCACTACCCATATTATAAATGCGAAAGTGTGTTTGTTTGTTTGTTTGTTTGTTGGTTTGTTGTTTTGTCCTTCAATCACGTTGCGACGGAGCAGCGGGTTGACATGATTTGTATGAGTATAGTTTAAGACCCGGAGAGTGACATAGGCTACTTTTTGTCCCGGAAAACCAAAGAGTTCCCACGGGGTTTTTAAAACCTAAATCCACGCTTACGAAGTCGCGGGTATCAGCTAGTACGTTATGAAAATAGAGTAGAGTCAGTACGTGCCATACACACAAGTAAGATAATAATATGGTATAGTGGATGCTCGTTACTACGCTTGTCTTTAAATGTTACTTGTGTGTATGGCACGCACTGATTCTACTGTATTCTATAAATTTACTTTACAATAAGTGTATAAAACGGGTATATACCACGATTAACTAGGTGATTTTGAACTGCCGATATTTCGACTCAGTTACACAATATGTCAAATCATTAGACAATCAACTTGTTTTCTAACTCAGGTAGGTACAGTACAGTGCAGTAAAAATAATTAAGTTTTTAAAGGCTGGTTCTCAGGAATTCCTTTTCTTTCTTTACTGACCAAAGCTTCAACAGCGCTTTACTGCATACGATAAACATTCATGATAATTACCGTCAAAGTAACAATTTGCAATGGCGTGCAAGGGCGTGCGTGGCTTTTCACCGCCGGAACAAAGTCGCCACGCAACAAGTGACGTTTCGTCGACCTTCACCAATCAACCCACCCTAAGACATTACTTTTTTTCTTGAATATAACACTTAGACTCCACATTCTACTTGTTTTTAAAAATAGCATGAACTATAGAAGAATATTTTTCAACCCATTGATTGAAACTGATTGTTGATTTCCTCTGTTTGTTTCTTTACAAACAGTTGGTCCGAGTTTATTTACTTTCCACCACTTTTAAATGAGAATAGATGACAAACGCGCATGCGTGAGACGAGAGAGAGAAGAAGAAAGAGGGATGGGAGACAGTTCTACTCGCTCCAACCAATCGATTAGTCGCATAACGATAGCGGCTTCTTAAATGCAGATGTGTCGTGTACACCAACGTCAGTCGGTAAGCAGAAACCGTCTCGACCATACGACTATGGCATCGCGGAGCCAATGCCGTCTTCGCGTTATCCTTTGTAGTGATCGCACAGTTAAGCCTGTCTAAATGGCACGCGGTTGTATGTGATTAATGTTACAGAGCCACACGTATAAAAATAAATGTTAGATGAACGCGCTGACTTTCAGAGAAAGTTTCCGATTTCCGGCACCGGAACTCTCGCTAAGTGTGCAAATAAAATGAATTAACAAATGGAGTGAACAAAGGAGGGATTGTAAAGCTGGAAGGTAATATTAAAGGCTAAAATTAAATATAACAATGTGTTTACTTTGGGACACTGTAAATTGTCGAGGGTAAAGGTCCCCAAGGTAGCCGTAAATTCGGAGTAGGCGTACCTATATCTAATGTAATGTTTTGATCTTATTCCTATATATCCTTTAGATCTTTATCGTTCGTAGTCTCGTAAGTATAAAGTAGTAGTACTTACTATGAAACCAAATTATACGTTACATTCAGTATTCAATTTTAAAATGAATTCAAAATGCGAAAATTCATGTCCTTCTACAAAATAAATGTAAAAACGTGTATAAATACAGATCCAATTGGGTTTAGCGTATCTTAACTCAATAATTATAATTAATTATGCTATCCGTACCTTATTTACTTTTGAGAAGACGTAGGTGAATACGTTGTATATAATCTCTTTGGTTTAATTAAAGTCAGTAGCGCTTTCGTAGTACACGTAGCTTTCGTAGCAGATTCACGTAGACATTTCTACGAGATTTCCATAAATTATTATTATTAGGAGTATGATAACAAATATAACGCTGTATAATATATGACTTTTTGTTATAACTAAGGCAGTTCCGTAGTCCATAAATGATGTCCCCGCTCAAAGAATAACCAGCATATAACAGAATTAATATTATGAACATTGGTTATATTGTGTCAATTTTCCAATAAATAGATTGGAGGGAGAAAACTCATCCCGTTAACTTACCTGGTCTTAATTTCTCAATGAAATAAATGATTTTTTAAATATTTCAGAATTAAGATAATTCTTTCTTACGTTTAATTTTTAAATGTTTTTAGATATTCAATACTAGATAATGACCAAGACTTCGTTCGTATGGTTTAGGTTTTAACAATCTCGTAAGAACTCCTTAATTTTTCGAGAGAAGAAGTATCCAATGTTCGTTCCAAGGATGCAAGCTTTTTCAGTACCAAATAGAAACTATGGATACATGTTCAGGTTTGATTCATGTTGATGATGAATATAAAAAATGTGACGATGTTTATACCTACGACACTGGCTTATATGCTTGCAACTTCGTCCGCGTGGACTACACAAATTTCAAACCCCTATTTCACCCCCCCTAGGAATTGATTTTTCAAAAAAAACCTTCTTAGCGGATGCCTATGTCATAATAGCTATCTGCATGCCAAATTTCAGCCCGATCCGTTCAGTAGTTTGAGCTGTGCGTTGATAGATCAGTCAGTCATTCAGTCACATTTTCCTTTTATATATTTAGATTCTACATTGTTGATTTTTCGAGAGAATTTAAATTATGAAACTGATAGAGTTTTGGAGCCCCAAATGGAAAACTTTATTAATATTGGACTAAAAAGCTGGAAAACAGAACGAAGAACATATTTTTTTAAATTAAAGTAATATTTCAGCGATTTTTCTTAAACATATTCATTTTATTAACTCAAATATGGTCCACGTGGCATGGATGTTTGATAGCATGTAACCTCATAACTTCTTACAGGGATTGTATGTGTTAGTAACGCTGCAAAATTTACCTCAAGGCACACACACACACAATACTGTAAATAATCTATATATTATGTAAAATTCAAAGTCCTGACTGACTGACTGACTGACATATATATCAACGCACAGCCTAAACCGCTGGTCCTAAAGACATGAAATTTGGAGGGTCTATTCTTTGTAAAGCGTAGGTATCCACTAAGAAAGGATTTTTCGAAATTCCACCCCTAAGTGGGTTAAATGGGGGATGGAAGTTTGTATGAAAGTCCGTCATTTTTCAAGTTATTTGCATGAAATTGGTATTTGGGTTTTCAGTCACAAATGAAGAAATACATGTTTCAGGATTTTTGGAAAATGTGTCCATAAGGGTGGTAAAATAGGGTATAAAAGTTTGTATGGGAGAGTTTTAATTATTGATATTATTAACTTGAAATTTGGAAAGTACCTAGGTTTTTTCTTGAGGTTAGGTGTCAGCTAAGAAACGACTATGAAAAATCCCCCCCTAAAGGGATGAAATGGGGGTTGGAAGGTTATATGTGTTATTCGGTGCTGTTTAGGATGCGCGTCCTGATGTAATAATGTTTGTTTCTGAAAAAAAAGCCATTTCTTTCCTGTAGGCCACGCGGGCGAAGCCGCGAGCAGAAGCTAGTATAATATAATATATAGTGTACAATAATACATATTCTGCAAAGTATGAAATGTTTAGTAGCAAGTTAGAGCTAATAATAATTCTTTGTGTACAATAGGAATGATGACAACTAGCCAAATCAGTGACTTTTTATCAAACGTCAAAACGCTCGCTTAGTAAGGGAGCTTGCATGAAATACACAGATGTGACGTCATAAATGTTTGACGTAATTTGACGTACTCTGTTACAAATCGGTAAATTAAAATGGTTAGTAAACTTAACACTAACAGCGGATGTAGTTTTACTAATTTTAAAAGATTCTCCAATTAATATTCTTAAGAAATAATTCATAGTCATCATACCAATTTCTCTTAAAGTAAAACTATAATATTTCGCAGAAAATATCGTGAAAAGGATAGAACTATTTTTGGACTTGTCGTGGAATGTATCAGCCTTTACATAGGTACCTACTTACTTATATTTTTATATCGAAACCTTGTCGGAATTTTCGGGCACAGTTGTCACCCTATCAACGATCTCATACCCGCTTTTACGGCTTCAATGTTATTGAACATTTTATTTAACGATCGGCACGTGGAATCGTGTATTGGTATCATACTAATGACGTTATTACCAATATGTTACATACCGAACAAATTTTTGAATCCATAATTTGTTTGCCACGAATTTCGACGATCCAATTTACGGGCGGAAACTGTGACAATTAATTTTCTTATCAATAAAGTCGATTTGCAATGCTTTGTTTGTAAACAATACCAGCCAAATAACATTCAAATCTATGAATTCGTCTCTACATCACTAAGTCTTATTTTCAAAAACAGAGCTCGATTTGGCAATGATTTTAATTTTTCTTATACCTTATGTTAATATATCATATTTTTATACTTTGTCTATAGAATAACTAAACTCACCCGTGCTTTTCAGTTACTATTCAACATAAAATAAGTAAATACCAATAAATACACTATTAAAGCTGTGATAGCCTAGTGGTCAGGACGTCCGGCTTTTTATCGGAGGTCGGAGGTTCGATTCTGGGCTCGCCCCTCTAACTTTTCGAAGTTATGTGCGGTTAAGTAATTAAATTGCTTGAACGGTGAAGGAAAACCTCGTAAAGAAACCTACATGCCTGAGAGTTCTCTGTAATGTTCTCAAAGGTGTGTGAAGTCTACGAATCCGCACATGGCGTGGTAGGTTATGGCTAAAACCCTTTAGCCATACCTCTGCCCTCACTCTGAGAGGAGACCGTGCTCTGTAGTGAGCCGGTGATGGGTTGATCATGATGATCATGATAAACCATAAATTGGAGACCATTTTATTAGTAATTTTCAACGTCGTCTAAATTACAAACAGCAAATGAAAATGAGCCTTCAGTCCTATTGGCATTTGTACAATTCGATCCGCAACACCATGTTTGACGAGCGATTGCCACAATCCACATAATACCTATTTACATAGTTCTCTATCCGATAGTTACACGGTTTAACAAATAAAATCCCTGTGATTATTTCGATAGGGTAGGTAGGTATAACGAGATAATCTCGTGTTTAAAATAGTTTCTGTAGGAAATCGCTACCCATATGTTTCTATTATAAATGCGAAAGTATGCTTGTTTGTTGGCTTTTGTCTTGTCCTTCAATCATGTCGCAACGGAGCAACAGATCGACGTGATTTTTTGGATGGGTATAGTTTCAGACCTGGAGAGTTACATATGCTGTTTTTTATCCCGGAAAATCAAAGGGTTCCTACAGGATTTTTAAAAACCTAAATCCACGCCTGCAAAGTCGCGGGCATCAGCTAGTTTATGTATAATTAAAAGTATATTTTATTAAACTTAAGCCTGCAACATTGTTAGCCAGATCATTCATTTTAAATCCTACTCTTATATTATTTTGTTCTTCTTCGAGTGCCATCTTCTGGCGGATGTTGGTAACCACTATTAAAGCTAGTTGGACTTGATTCACCGCGCTGCCCTAAGCAGGGACCACGAACATGCCTCGAACTCATGTGAAACTACTGGCAATTTTTTTAAGCCAGAAGCCAGGTTATTTTTCTTCGGCCAAACTATTCGTTTGCTTTTTATCTTCCTTGTATGTTGACTTGGCGTAGGGCATATTTGGAGTAACGCATTACTTCTCTCGGATATTCAAGTTTTTTTTCTTAAAACTCAAAACCGGACAAGTGCGTGGCGGGCCACGCGCAGTGTAGGGTTCCGCAGTTCCGCAGTCACAACTTAGCCATGATAGTTTTCCTTTAAAATTGATTATAATATATACTACTGCTGTGAATTTTTTCACGTTCCTATATACTACCATTTGGCTGATAAAGGGAAGGGGGCGGGGAGTATTTTAAAAGACCTATTCAACGATAGGTACGTTCCCACGCTATTTTACCACTTTCCTTGTTTACTACGGAGCCCTAAAAAGGATTGCGTTATTCTAGGTTATACCTACTCTTTTTTCTACCAATTTTTAATGCCTGAGGATATTAAACCGTCTGGTTAAGTCGTATCAATGACAATAAAATATTTCATCCTAAAGTGCTTAAACCTCTCGGCGAATCTCTACAAAAATTGGCACACACATATCGTGGGGAAGAAATATTTTATTCGTAAGGATAGCTTTATTTCGGTTGCCTAGTACCAAATGATGCCTCACCCGAGATACGAGTAAGAAATGTGATATTTTCTAAAAAGCGTCTGCTTGCTTCACAGAGAATAATTTATAGGTGTATGGTTATGTATTCCGCTTTGCCATTTATTTTACATCCTAATTTAAGTATCTTACTAAAAGTTTTAAGAGCACGACCATATAAGTTAAACCTGCCATCAACAATTTAGTACGAACTACGAACAAACCCATAATTACTATCTGTTAAAAGTAGCTCTGGATTCTAGCATTTTAATTGGTACTGAAACACATTGTCAGTTCTTATATTTAAGAAAGTGTACTAAGTATATAACCTACCTACTTACCTCGTATATGACTGTCGATACTTCGACTGGTTTACTTATCACAAGTAAATTTTCAGCATCTATAAGAATTTGCATTTTTATAATATTGTAATGGCTCTACAAAGTTCTACGGTAGAAACTAATTTTTAACCGACTTCAAAAAAAGGAGGAGGTTCTCAATTCGTCGGAATCTTTTTTTTATTTTTTTTTATTTTTTATTTTTTATGTATGTTCCCCGATTACTCGAAAACGCCTGGACCGATTTTGAAAATTCTTTTTTTTTTGAAAAGGTATACTTCAAAGTTGGTCCCATTTCAATTTGGTGAAGATCTGATGAACATCTTCGAAGAAAGATACTGGAACTCTTCAACGGATAAGAGTAAATTGCTCGCGATCAGTGTAATAGCTTAGTAAACAGTAGATTTTTAACCAGTCATAGCATAATTCCATGGAGCCACTAAAAATTGTGAAATAAAAATTTTTTACAAAAAAAATAAAAACCGACTTCGTTACACAAACACTAAAAATTGAAAAATAATTTAATTTATTACCGAATATATTATGTATACAAGAGTTAATATAGTTCCATAATAATATTTTTTGGGGTCGGTGCCAATGAGGTGCCATTGTGGAGTCCCATAAAAATATGAAGTCTAGACGATTCGCGCAGCTAAAGCTAATTGGCACCGGCACCAAAAAGTATTTTTATGGAACTATATTAACTCTTGTATACATAATATATTCGGTAATAAATTAAATTATTTTTCAATTTTTAGTGTTTGTGTAACGAAGTCGGTTTTTATTTTTTTTGTAATTTTTTTTTATTTTATCCTAGAGAGATCAACATTTCTTTTTTGTTTGTGCCACACAAAAAGCATGCAAGAGTGGGCAGTCTTGCATGCTTTTTGTGTAGCACAAAAGAATATTTTCAAATAATTATAGCTGATAAATGTATGTGCTTGGCCACATCTAACCTTTATCCCCACCCCGTTAAAGTTTCTCGAACTAATTTCCGATAAATTTCTGAGTTCTCGCGGGAGTAACGAGCCATCGAAATTTATAGCCTCTGAAATGCCGTTTACCTAAGAATTGGGGTCTAATCTTGTGTGAAAGAGTCGCGCGATGTATTTGTGATTTTGATACTTGATTTACTGATTTCACTTCGAAACTGAGCTCGCTGCTCGCATTATCGGAGACGTAAAATTTTGTTACGTTTTTTGTTTTCCAGTATATTAGCTTTTGATATTCCCGCTTTTGATAATAATGGAAGAATGATGATAGGTTCTTTGATTTCTAATCTTTATTTATGTTTTGTATTTTAATTTTCACAAATCACTGCATACATTAAACAGTTGATAATCTAAATATATAAAAGGAAAAGGTGACTGACTGACTGATCTATCAACTCACAGCTCAAACTACTGGACGAATCGGGCTGTAATTTGTCATGCAGATAGATATTATGACGTAGGAATCCGCTAAGAAAGGATTTTTAAAAATTCAGCCCCTTAAGGGGTAAATAGGGGTTTGAAATTTGTGTAGTCCACGCGGACGAAGTCGCAAGCATAAGCTGGTCTAAATATATGAAAGTAAATTGTGACTGACTGATCTATCAGCGCACAGCTCTAACTACTGGACGGATCGGGCTAAAATTTAGTATGCAGATAGCTATTATGACGTAGGTATCTGCTAAGAAAGGATTTTTGAACCCTTAAGGGGGTGAAATAGGGGTTTGTTTGTGTAGTCCACGCGGACGAAGTCACGAGCATGAGCTATTAATAATTAAAATAACAAATACTTTATTTGTTTTATAATATTTTTCACAAACGCTAAAAAAAAATGTTTGAAACAAGCCCTGATTTCGTCCGCGTGGATAAAGTTTTTAAAGATCTCGTTTTTATTTTTTTACGTACAAAATCTTAATTATTTCTGGGATAAATGTCATTAAATTACTTCTCATTTAATCCAGTATCTGGCTGGGAGAGTCCCATAAAAATCGGTTCAGCCATTTTAATCAGGGCAACCTGGCGTTAACAAAAAGACGGGTAGGACAAAAAATAAAAAAGACGTGTTTAGCTTATAAAAAATAAATAAAAATCCTTTATTTCGACCATAAATAGATCATATTTTTGTAGTAATAACACACGCCTTAATAGTAGTAGTAGTAGTTAGTAATCTTATAACTATTTACCTAATCCTAATACTATATCTAAGACAGGCCTGATTAGTCAGCACGTGCACCATATGACAATGGTTCAGGTACTGACAATCAAACCTGTCAGCAAATGCCCTCAGGATGCCATTGGAGTTAGCCCGTACCCTGCGCACCAGGGATGTGCACCGTTTATGCTATTTTACAGTCTAATCTGCCTAATCTTTTGTAGCCCGTGACTTCATCCGCTTTTTCTTATTCGTTTGTTCTAAACCAACAAATTGTAAATATTACAAATCAAAAGATTCAGTGTCACTATTGAAGCTACATCCGAGGTAAAAATAATAAGTCCAGATTTTTTTTATTAAGTATATTTTATTTAAGTGTTTAACGCAATGATTGGTTACTGGTATTGACGATGATGATGATTATGATTGGTACACTGATTGCAAATCCGATGTTTAACGAATCAACGCACAGTTAATGACATCCGTTTTGAGGTTCAACGGACTGTGAGGGAAATATTTGATTGATGATATTTTCTTATTTAAACGTAGCTAATCATTATTTTTCAAAGAATCTGTTAGTCTTTATACTTATATTTTGATTAATTCACATGGCTGTTTTAGATTTTTTTAATGTCTGCCTGAATATGGTTCATGTCGGGATACAGCCCGCTGACAAATAAACGAACGGATAGCGGAGGCTTAGTAATAACTGATAGAGTTCCGTTGGCATCCTTTGGGTTCGGAACTAAAAAAACCGGCCAAGTGTGAGTCAGACTCGCGCACTAATGGTTCCGTACTACAATCGTATTTTATGGACACGATAAATCAAAAACTATTATGCCTAAAAATAATAAAAATTCATTTTAGAATGTACAAGTAAAGTCCTGTCATATGATACCCCACTTGGTAAGGTTACTTTGAAAGTTGAAAATAGCAATATTTGTTCATGAACACATTTTAATTTTTTTATTCTCTTGCCAAAGGAGCTCTGGTGGGCTGTTTAGGCATGGCTCTCTTAACGATATGATTAAAAGAGCTCTTGCCACCATAAATATTCCTGTGCTCATTGAGCCGGCAGGGATTAGTCGGGATGATGGCAAGAGACCTGATGGATTGACGCTGGTTCCCTGGGAACGGGGACGGGCGCTAATGTGGGACGCAACTTGCGTTGACACATTGGCCCCGTGTCATATCAGGAAGACAGCGTCAAGACCGGGAGCCGCAGCAGAAACAGCTGAAAACGGCAAACGGCGCAAGTATGCCTCTCTTATAGAGAGTTACATTTTTGTGCCGTTTGCCGTGGAGACCCTGGGGCCATGGAGTCTTAGTGCAAAAAAATAATTACGAGACATTTCCCCACGATTAATGGCCTCATCTGGTGACAGAAGGGCTGGCTTATTTTTGCGCAACGGATCAGCCTGGCTGTCCAGCGCGGAAATGCAGCCAGTATTCTTGGGACTATTCCACGCGGTCATGATTTATAATATAGTAATTAGACTTGATAACTTAATAAGTACTTTCTGTTGAAACAATTATTATTAAAAATTTCCTCCTTTTTTATTGTGATGTAACCAAAATTTCACGGGTTTTAGATTTTTTCCTTCATGTCTGCTATAAGACCTACCTTTCTGCCACATTTCATGATTCTATGTCAACGGAAAGTACCTTATAGGTTTCTTGACAGACAGACAGGCAGGCAGACAGATAGACGGACAAGAAAGTGATCCTATAAGGGTTCCGTTTTTCCTTTTTTATTTTGATTTTATTTTATTGTAGATACTTGATATGCTTACAGCGAATGCCAAAGCGCATTACAAGTTAGACTTATGACTAATGACATATACTTTTCAAATTCACAGAGGTTCTTATAAGTGATCTACACATGAAATAAAATTATTGATATTTATATTGAACACGTCTAGGCTCGGGTGCTGAGCGGAAGGTTGGCGCACTTTCAGCATACCGCGTACGGAACGACTTTACAGGAGGAAAGTCCACGTCTTCCGACATGACCGGAGTAGTTTGTCCGGCAACCGTACCGCCAACGCGCACCGCGACAATGTGTCCGGATTATCCACCTTTTTGTTTAATAACAGGTAGTAGTGGATTAGAGCTCTCTTACGTCTTGACTCCAGTGAGTTTAGACCCACCATACCTACCCAAGTTGAGGTACGGAACCCTAAAAATGAGCCTAAACCACAATGTCTTAAAGCTAGTTGAAACAGTTTGAATTAAAATCAGTAAGGCAAAATGTACTGTATGTAATGTAAGGATTTCAGATCCATTTAACTCAATAGTGTTTTGATACTCGAAATCCATCAACGTTGTCGAGATGTGTAAGCTAATACAAAGGGTAGGGTGAGATCGATCGTGGTCAGGTTCTACAGGCGCTGGCCAGACTATAGCCAAACGCAGTGTTACAGAGAAAATATAATAATCTCTGTAATTCTGTATAGGCTGCTACTATCAGTATTATTATTAGGTATATAAATTATAAGTGCCTATTCAGCTATGATAGCCTAGTGGTTAAGATGTCCTCCTCAAATTTTTAAGAGTTTTGTACGTTTTAATTAAATATCACTTGCTTTAACGGTAAAGGAAAACATCGTGAGGAAACCTGCATGCCTGAAAGTTCTCCACAATGTTCTCAAAAATGTGTGAAGTCTGCCAATTCGCACTATGCAACCGTGGTAGACTATGGCCTAAACCCTTTTCATTCTGAGAGGAGACCTGTTCTCAGTAGTGAGCCGTGAGTGAGTGAGTGAGGTATAAAGTACCTATCCAATGCAATATATGCCCACATCTGAAACATAAGTTGCCTTTTAATATTATTAAAGCACTCTCAGTATACCCCGTTTGGGTAAACATGTCTGTTTTCGCCCGGGTCGGAGCCAACCTTGGATATAATCGTGGGAAAGCTCCCTCCACCCAACTCATGCGAGATTATTTACCTGTATCTGATTCTTTGTCTATTTTCGCTTCACAAAGTCCGCTTTATTTGCTCTAGCCGATTGGTTCATTCTGCCGTAACAAATGTTACGGAGATATTACTCGTTTGTTCGGATTAACTTTTTCGCGAAACAATCTTGTTCGTGATTTCTTTTTACACAGATATGGCACATGGTATGATAACCTTGATTTTATTGCTAAGATTATCTGATGCAGTGAGCAATTCTGTCATAGATCCATATCTTTAGATCTGAAGAGTGCCATCTTTATAACTGTTTTTTTATTTTATTTTAAAAACTGTTAGAGATACATAGTCTTTTGCAGTGTTTCTTCGACAGTGTCTGAATACATAAAAGGAAAAGGGGTGTTAAAAGTTTGTATAAATGCCCAACATTTCTCAAGCTTTATCGATGAAAATTGGTACCTATTTGGATTATCGATTAAAAATGGCATTTCAGGGTTTTAGGAAAATCTAAGGAAAGGGGAAGGGAAATTCATAGGGATTTTTAAAAGCAGGTTCAACAACTAACACGGGATTTTTAAGAACCTAATTCGACGTGGGCGAAGTTGCGGGCAAAAGCTAGTCAAATAAAAATGAAAGAAAGGAATGAGATTGGAATATTTTGGAGACCTTGAGAGAGTTAAGAGAAATATTAAATGTCATACACTCTTGACCATCGGCCATTCTTTTATCTGTACCTACCGAAAGATTTCTGAAGATTAGGTACAATTTCAATTTGTCACAATCATTAAATGCTTGTCCTAACAACGTCATTTGCAAAGCTGTATAAAATTCACAAAAATATGACTTCTAATGCAATAAAAATGCAACGACAACGACCTCCGGCTGAATTCGAACACATTACAGTTTTAAAGTGATCGACGGGAACCCGAACAGGATGCAGTCAGAACATAAATCTTGTTAACGTGATAACTTTTGTCCCAGTTGAGACCGGGGGGAGCGACAGACGCGACGTCGTGAAAAATGTTCGAATAAGACCGTGCGGCGTGCACCTCCTTTTAAAACCGCATTCTAATGCCATGTATAGACTGGTGTAGTGTATCATGCAATGTAACATTCTACACTATTACAGTCTGACTCATCGCGTGCTCAAACCGCGATACTACGAATGTTGTTGTTGTGGCAAAACGTGGCAATTATTTATCTACAAAAATTATGTATTTCTCATTGTAAGTGGACCTTTTGTGTTTTGAGAAAAATAAATGTCTTGAAGTAGCTGGATTGCCTCAACGTTAACATTCGGTATGTTAACGTTGAGGCAATCCAGCTACTCGACGTAACGAAGATAGCGAGAAGACTAAAAAGCACTGCACTTTATATAAGATTATATAAGCTAAGGTAAAAGTAAAACCACATACCTACTAATTAGCCAAAAATTAGGCTACATTCAATAAGTTAGTTTAATTGAGTAGTTTATTGGCACTCAATACTAAGAAAAAACTACAAACTTTCTACATATTATACACGCGTGCTCATGCGTACCCCTTTGAGTTAGTCTAAAAAACCGACCATTGATGGATCGTTCCGCGCACGACTTGTAATGTTCGTAGCGTGCGCGCATGATTCAGACTATTTGTTACGTGTGTTATAGAATTTGTTACGTGTGTTACCTTGCGCGTTACATTGCACCAATGTGCACAGCAAAATTTTGCATTGCATGGTAGTCTATACATGGCATAATACAACATAAATCTTTAAATTGAAAAAGCCTTTAAAGTAATGAAGCCGGCGCACATAAATCTGCTCGATGTGACGACGTGAAAAATGTTCCGAATGCGTACTTTAGAATCACTTATTTACGTGGGTAGGTACATTGAAGGGGATTTTTAAAATATTTCTTGGTATCTATATTTAAATTGAATCGTTATATTATATAGGTACCTATTATTTCAATTTTTAAACAATATAATTTCTAAATAATTATGTAGATTTGTTTATATAACAGTAATTAGTTATAATATTAGTTACGTTTGCGAAAAAGGGTACCTATTTGAATTTATTATTTGATTTTTATTTCGACTGAATATTTATAATAATATATATTTTTATTAACTTAAAGCTATCTCAAAATGCATAAAAATTAGTCTTTGAATAATTTTATTATGTACGTAACATTAAAAAACAGACTAATGATAAATAATAATCTGTCATCTAAAGTAAATGAATCAAGACGAGCCAAACTAAAGGACGGGGCACTACGTACCTTTTCTCGAAGCGTTTCGTCGTATTTTTATTATAATCTCCAAATGCTTTTAAGTGGATCTTTACAAATAAGCTTCTACGAAGGATGACTTTCATATATCTTAGTTTTTTTTGCCATTCAATAAAAATCAAAATAAGAAAATACGACAAAACATGGTTTCCTTATATTGTTGTAGTAGATAGTATATAGGTAATTGTGTTGTTAAGTATATTCAGAACTTTAATAATAATAATTAACATGATTTGTTTTTATTAGATTATTGGAAATTGAAATCTCGTGAAAATTGTTTGCTTTACCCGGTATAAAAAGTATCCTCTATTATCTATTTACAGAATGCAAGTTATCCTTGTGCCAAATTTTATAACGATTGGTTTAGCAGTTTGCAGGTTAGACTGGAGTATTTGGGAAAAATTTACAAACAAACAGGCACACTTTCGCAACTAGTACACGTGGATTTGTGCACACTATAGATAGGTTTTTGAAATCCCATGGAAACTTTTCGTTTCACTGACAGTAAAAATATTTTATGTTTTTCTCCAAGATATTCCTGTGCCAAATATCGTCAAGATCGTTTCAGCGGTTGAGCCGTAAAAAGTAACATACATGCACATAGGCAGACAAATTTTCGCATTTATAATATTAGTATGGATTATAGAATTGGATTTGCATCAAAAATTAAAATTAAATAGTTCGAAAAGGACTCCATAAAAAAATGGGGAAAACATTTTTCAAATCGCTATCTTTTTTCTATTCGGCGGTGGATGAATGGCCTTTAAAAAAAAACATTTTTGTTGTAGGGAGGCGTTGAAATCTCGATGTAGCCGAGGCCGTCACAATGGATCACTGGGTGACGGCGGCGAGCTCCCTATTGGCGGTCCTGCTATACTACAACACGCTGGACGCCGGTTTTGTTTATGATGACAGGTAATTTTTTTTTCTTCGACGTTGGTTCGCTGGGAGTGACAGCCTTTACGTAATAGGTCTTGAATTTTTCGGTCGGTGCTATGCATGCCATACGATGATTTAAGATTGGAATATTACGCGACAGGTCGAGATGGCAATCGGGGAGGGAACGCCTCGCACACCCGCACATCCCCCGCGCTATCCCGGTGCGGGCGAGCGCGGGTGACTTGCGGGTGTGCGAGGCATCCCTCCCGCCACATACCTCGATTGGCATCTCGACCTGTCACGTACTATACCTTCACGAATGAACGAGCGTGGATGGAAACCGCATCGACTATACAAGATTATAAGGGTTAATTACTGATTGCATATTAGATGCCATTGGATGAGCAACTAGTCACTGTACTTGAATAAGTATTAACCTGCACTGAATCACAAGTCCAAATATTGGTTGCTCTAAAAAGTTGCCCAAGCTACTAGAATGCTTGCTTGAATTAGCCCTTCGTTTCAATAATGACCAAGCCTGAGCGAAAAGCTAAGTACTTCTTAGCTCACCCGATCTTCTCCATTAGTAGGTATATTACAGTGTAAAGTAAAGATTAAATAGAACCTTAATTAAGTTGTACGTAAATAAAACAATTGAGGATCGTTATATCTGTCATATTCGAATAAGGTTTTATGATGCTAGAAGCTTTTACAATGTTATACAAAATCACAAATAAAATATTCACATTAGCGATTTAAAAAAAAACATTGAAATAGAGTCGTTTATGACAGTTGTCGCATTAACACTAGTATCTTTATAAACGGCACGAACGAATTGGCCAAATTTAGTAAATTTGTGAACAACAGCTCGTACATAGTACGTGGAATAATAATGATGAAGAACATCGTTATAATAAAGTTGATACTTGAGTGGATGACAATGAGTAGATACTTCCACAACCTCTAGCACCTTGCAACGTTAATTACTACAGTTAACAAGGTTATCGATTGGGAGGAAAGAGCGCCGAAAACGTGATCAAATAACGAAAAATGAACAATGAAGATGACAATTAGTATTTGCTGAAATTTTTGCTCTTCCATAGCGTAGGCAGTTTACATTTTTACCCGACTGCGGGAGGGGAATGAGTTCAGCAGTTATTCATGTAACATGTTAGTTTCTTCATTAGTTTTCTCGTAAGTGCCAAACAACTCGTTAGATTTCAACATAAATAATATGGTGTCGTTTGTTTAGCCATAGCGTTCCACCTGTCATTAACGCTCTTACCAAGACCAATAGATTCAATAGAATAGTATGCACTTAAGAACTAATTTTTACTGAATGATACCCACCGAGCTTATTTGACATTTGTTTTTAATCCACTGAATAAGCCTATTGAAAAATTATTTTTATTAATAAAATCAGGCTGGAATTATGAGTGGGTACGTAGATAGGACTTAAAATAGGTCATCCTACTTGAAATCAGCTACTTCAGATTCATCTGCACTTCTCTCCGGGAATCTTCTGCTGACGTAGTGAAACGCTTTTTGTACATTTCCATGATTTACTGTATAACTGGATTCAGGCGCGAGACGTAAATCTTCACGTTGGGTATCGTCCCGTTCAACATTGAATTAGTTGTGTCACTGTAGGTGCCACGTATATTTCAGGTTTGCTTCCGTGAAGTCAAACGCATTATATTTCTTATCCATTGACGTCTGAACAACCTGTGATAGCCTAGTGGTTAGAACGACCGCCTCCTAATCGGATCGATCCCGGGCACGCACCTCTAACTTTTCGGAGTTATGTGCGTTTAATGAAATTAAATATCACTTGCTTTAAGGGTGAAGGAAAACATCGTGAGGAAACCTGCATGTCTGAGAGTCCTCCATAATATTCTCAACGGTGTGTAAAGTCTACCAATCTGCACTCGGTCAGCGTGGTAGACTTAGACCAAACCCCCTCGCATTTTGAGAGGAGACCGTGATCTGTAGTAAGCCGGCAATGGGTTTATCATGAGGATGTCCGAATAGCGGTCGATGTCAAGACGTGTAATACAGATAATAGGACCTTTGTATCGTATGCTCGTGACCCCTTTTAATTATCACATAACGTTAGGCGATTTTTTGTGATAAGAATGCGGTAGGCTCTTAGATCCTTACATAACGGCTTAGCGGGATTTAGAGTCTTAGTTCTAACGATTTTATTATCAGATAATTGCCGGGACTGAGACGGCTTATCGTGCTTTACAAGGCACTGAAGATATGCAGGCTTTATTCAGACCTCCAAAATTAGTAACCCATCCAAGCTACAGACCAGGGTCAAAATTTCTTAACCAAAAAAATTAATAGGTGTTCCCAAATTCTCATAGGCCATACCACCCTCAGCAGTAGCTAGGTACTTATAAATAAGCAGTCTAAAATTGCTTTAGGTTAGTACGTAGGTATTCTTTAATCGGCTTAAAAACAGAAATACTTTCTTCGCTAAAATATATTATTTAGGTGTTCGAGCCTTTAGGCTTGACCCACTGTGAGATAACCCTTTAGAACATCAGCGCCATCTAGTAGTCCGTAACGAGCCAAGCCGAGCATTGGTCGGTATCGGCTCGGTGAATGGAGGGGAGTCAGCGCCCAGGCAGGTGGTGTCGGCCGTTTTAATTGCAGTACGCTTTTGAATCTCAGCGTCGTCAGTAAGAAATTAATTCCGTAGGGACGGAGTTATTCAAATGTAAGTACCTACATTAATAATTAACAAATAATAATGTATGATCTTACATAGGTGTCCGTAGTTTGATACGGAAATCACCCATGTAAACTGGTGCAAAAAATATGTTGCCTCTGCACATATTTATAACCTTCGTAGTTTACGCTACGAACTATTTCATAATCTTATTATGAAATCCTTGTCGTCTCGCAACGAACGACAAGCTGTCAAGGTAATGGCAGAATAGCACCATAACATTTTGGAAATATCTCCATTCTCAGTCGTATCGACTGAGACGTGGGGTCGTATCGACTGAGACGTAGGGTCGTATCGACTGAGACGTGGGGTCGTATCGACTGAGACGTGGGGTCGTATCGACTGAGACGTGGGGTCGCATCGATTGAGACGCCCGGTCGCATCGATAAGACTCCTCGACCCAGGCGCCTGGTCGCCACAATCGAGACGCCTGGTCGTATCAATTGATACGTCGTCATAGCAAAACTCATCTCATATGATGTTTTCGCTACCCTTCCAGATTATGGCGTCTACAACCATGGGAGAACTGTGCCTCAGACCACCACCACCGGGACAAGAAGAGTTTTTCTCCAGAATATATCAAATTATCGAAGATAACTACCCCGATGACTGGAAGTCGTGGGAGGTACAAGATCTACCTTACTCAGACTTGTTTGGGGAAAGGATATCTTCCCGCATAGAGGCAAAATTAAGATTCGCCATCCCCACGGCTGAAATGGCTACGGCATACTGCCCGAATGACGCATCTCTATCCGAGAAAAAATATCGGCTGATCAAAAGGCAATTGCTAGAATGGCCCTTCGGAAGAGCGTTGTTATACTCCCCGCACAGTATCATGGAAAAGATACATACTAAATCCTACGAGGACTTTATCAATACAGTTAAATTACTAAAACCGCGATTGACGTCAAGGGATGAAGCCTCGACCAGCGAGAGCACACCGAGAAAAAGGAGATCAACATCTCCCATCAGCTCGCGCAACAACAAAACACCACGCCACGAACCGTTAGAACCAAACAGGGCCCCCGTAACAGATGCATTCATGATAAAAATGATGGATCTCCTTACGAAACAAACCCAAGCGATCGAGAGCGTTGCGAATCAGGTCTCAACCCTCGCTCCTAAGAGCGACCAAGGCTCTTCCGAACTGGACGAGTCTTTCGAATCCGTACCGGACAGTACCGAACCCGAGGAGGAGTTTAGAGGCCCCGCTCTGAGTGCGCTGCCTCAGGAAAACACCTCATCACTAAGCATCCCAACGAATGGCGATGCGGAAGAAGCTGCACTAATAGCACAAATTACCGAGGCCCAGAGAAAACTGGCCACTATTAAGACAACCGGCAATATTCCGAAGTGTGACTTTTCACCTTGCACCACGGAAGCTGAACCCAAACTAACCAAAGCAGATCCAAACCTTGTTGATCAAGGCCGGAAATGTCAACGACTAAATGAAGACGGCTGGAAGAACATAAGATACGCCGATGTTCAAAAAACGTTTCACGCCACTCCAGTATTTTCGGCACTTAAAGTCAATAATCACTTGGCAACAATAACACCTAACTGGAATTCAACAGCACAATTAGAAAAAACAGACATGACCCTGGGTGCGATAACATATGGGTTATTGCTTCAAAGGAAAGCTTTCCAAGAAGCTTGCCAAAAAATGGATCCCAACACCCGTAGGGAAATCCAAAACCATATGCTTGGCGCAGACAGCTGTTTTAAAAAAATTTCGGACGGACTACTACAATATTCTTGTGGCAGAAGGGCCGAAATAATTCAAGCCCGAAGAGAGACCTATAAGCCAGCAAATAAAGTACTGGGCAACATCCTTCATGACATACCACCCTCCGATACTCACCTCTTTTCGGAAGAGAAATTATCTGAAGTGATAAAGGACCAGGGGGGGGCACATAAGATCTTCCCGAAGAAAACCAGTCCCAATAAGACCGGGAAGAAGAATCCAACCTTGAAAGGATCTAAAAACTACAAAGAACATAGCCACAAAAATAAAAAACAGCGTAATTTTCGTGACTTTCGCGCAAAACAAGATAGCGGTACGTCCGGCACTAACAAAGCCAGAACCACGCAAACCACCAAAAAGAAACCCTAACTCACAGGTATTTCTAGCTGGTCAACTTGGCTTAAACCTTGATCTATGGGAATCGTTAGGAGCATCAGAGACAATCTTAAACATTATAAGGGGTTACCGTATACCCTTTATTAAAAAACCACCTATTACAATTTTTTCTAATTGTAATATCAAATCATATGAACCTAAAATCTCAGCCGAAATGTCTAAACAAATCAAAAACCTACTAGATATCGGTGCAATTACTCTTAACACCTTTAAGGCCGGTTACTTATCGCCAATTTTCTTAAGACAAAAACCTAACGGTTCCCATAGATTGATTTTCAACTTGCGTCACCTAAACTTCTATGTTCAACCACCAAAATTCAGACTTATAAGCCTATCGAAGGTATCACAGACTGTGCAACAGGGGGATTACTTAGTAAAAATTGATATCGCGAATGCATACTATCATATCCCTATCCAAAAGTCACACAAGAGATACTTATCTTTTGCGTTTGATGGCAATATCTACAACATGAATTGCTTACCTTTTGGATTATCTAGCGCCCCATCAATTTTTAGGTAAACTACTAATTGGGTTGCATCACTGTTACGCGAAAAAGGAATAAGGGTTATTGTTTATCTGGATGATTTCTTGCTCATGAATCAGAATCCAGATATTTTAGCCGAACAAGCATCATGTACAGTAAAATTTCTCAAAAAATTAGGTTGGCATATTAACACAGACAAATCGGATCTGCAACCAAAAACACGCATAGAATATTTGGGCTTAATTTGGGATACTAAAATCAATAAGAAAATCTTACCCACTTCAAAAATTTCCAATATCGAAGACTCAATCCTTAACACCCTCTCCAGAGGAAAATGGTGTTGGATGGATGCTAAGCGGTTATTAGGCAAATTAAACTTTGCGGCTAATGTAATCCCACTAGGCTTCCTTTATTGCAGACGCATGCAGATTGCAGCAAAATCACTCTCGGACATACAAAGATACAAGGTGTTCCCGCTGCCGGATCAAGTAAAGGAAGAACTAAACTGGTGGCTCCAGAACATTATGGAAACATCGGATATTCAAATCGCCCCAGCATCAATATTCATAGCCACCGATGCCTCGGACATCGGATGGGGCGCTATAATAAACGGCAAGAAACTGTCGGGTCACTGGAGTATCTCTCAAAGTCATTGGCATTGCAATCAAAAGGAATTATGGACCTTATTCGAAGTGCTTCGAATGAATTTAGGAGAGGTCTTGGGGAGAACAATCTTGTTTCAAACAGACAACAGAACAGCGGCTTCCTACATAAGGAAACAGGGCGGGACGAAGTCACAAAAACTCCTGAATACTGCCTCAAAAATCCTAAATTTAGCACTGCAACACAAAATCACCATCATTCCGAAATACCTGCCAGGCAGATACAACGGAATAGCCGACAGCCTATCGCGACTGAAACACCATCAAGAATGGCACCTCGACCTATCGACACAGAAGGAAATTTTTCAAAAGATGGGCACACCAGAAATCGACCTCTTTGCAAGCAAATCCTCTGCAATAGTCCCGAGGTATGTGAGCGAAGACCACAGGGACACTACGAGCGAATACACGGATGCTTTCAGCAGGTCATGGAATTACAAAGTGGCTTGGATCTTCCCACCACCAGCGCTAATCCCACGAGTGCTGCAACATCTGAACGGGTCCCAAGGACACTATCTCCTGGTGATACCGAAGTGGGAGAAAGCTTTTTGGAGGGCCGAAGTGAAGAAGAGGGCAATATGCCCTCCATACAGAATCCAAAATCTAAAGAATCACCTTCGGGATTTGCAAACCAACCGACCGCCTCGGAACATTCAGAACCTGTCTTTGGAGGTATGGAAGGTACGGGCTGGTCCAATGAGATAACAAATTGGAGCGAATCGGAACGCACCCTACTACAATCAGCATGGAGACAATCTACATTTAAAACCTACCGGCCTGCTTGGAGAGCATGGTTAGAATGGACGTTAGTCAACAAAGTATCCCCAAAAATGCCAAGCCCCGGCGACTTAGCCAGATACTTAATTCATCTTCACAACGTTAAAAAGTTAGCCCCAAAAACTATACTCGTCCATAAGTCAGCAATCGCTACCTTCACAAAGCCTTGCAGCACGTCTCCCATAAGTGAGCATCCATTGGTGAAGAAAACCATTAAAGCAATTTTACTGAAGAACCCTCCTAAACGATGTCCTAATACTTGGAACGTAGCTGATCTCGTAAATTGGATTGCTCAGAGAAAAATCGACGACTCCAGTTTATTTCAAATATCACAGCATGTGGCAGCCTTGCTACTTCTCGCTACTGGTCGTCGCGTTCATGACTTAACTTTGCTCCACATAGACTCGGAACACTGTCAGATTACAAGAGAGCAAATCGTATTTTGGCCCTCTTTTGGATCAAAAACGGATAACGCAAATTATCGGCAATCAGGCTGGTGCCTGTCAAAGAGCGATAATATCATTTTCGACCTCTGCCACTGGATACCAAGACTAATAGACAAATCAGATCAGCGGAGGAAAGCAGACCCAACTTTGACAAATTTATTTATCACTACTCGGAACAGAGTCAAAGCAGCATCTAGATCTGTAATAGCGGGCTGGTTGAGACTAATCCTGAAAGATGCGAAAATCAAGGGCTCCCCCGGCAGCTTCAGGTCAGCTGTTGCTACAGACAACTGGGTCAACAAGAACCTCGATATCGATGAGGTGCTACGCAAAGGCAACTGGCGTAGCAGCTCAACCTTCTTGAAACACTACTTCAAGGAAGTAGAGTCTAGCACAAGAAACATTATGGCAAATCAGACAATGTCTGATATATTTTCTACAATTTAGAATTATTATAACCGTGATTGTGTTAATAAATTCAAATTAAACTCATTCTTTATTAGTCATTGTGATGAAATATTATATTGATTGTTAAGAATATAATGCATATTATTGTTTCTTGTTTTTCCTTTTACATCCCTAAATACGTGGATCTCACTCCACACATAGTCACAGTACGCTAAGTCAGCGCCGGCAGATATTAAACATCTCACAGTGGGTCAAGCCTAAAGGCTCGAACACCTAAATAGAAACGTTTTTCCCCCGAAGGGTAAAAAACGTATATTTAGGTTTCAGCCGAAAGGCTTGACCCACCATAAAATACCTTACCGGCTTCACCTCGCTTCGATTCCTGAAATCGGTACTGAAATTAAAACGGCCGACACCACCTGCCTGGGCGCTGACTCCCCTCCATTCACCGAGCCGATACCGACCAATGCTCGGCTTGGCTCGTTACGGACTACTAGATGGCGCTGATGTTCTAAAGGGTTATCTCACAGTGGGTCAAGCCTTTCGGCTGAAACCTAAATATACGTTTTTTACCCTTCGGGGGAAAAACGTTTCTATTAATTAAAATACCTACGGCTTTATAAAATTACATGATTGGATGTATTCGACAAAATTCCATTAATATCTTAGTGCCGAGGGAGTCTGGGGCACTGTAGGACGTAATTAATTGCCTCTCTAGGGCTGTTCAATACCCAGTCAATATCATGGAACATTTCAGCGCCATTCTAAAATATTCGACCTTGCTTATTTTTGCTTTTATAAGGGTTAATAATTCAGTTAATGAAATCATAATGAACGCCGAAGAATATCTTACCTACAAAATATTATGTCTCGCTACCTATGCTATGCTAACAAATGCAAATTATTTTGACTGATTTGGTTATGTTTTTTTAAACTAATACTAAAGCAGTAAAATTTGTTACTTTGTGTGTAGAGGGTAATCTCTAGAACTAATAATCCGATTCTCATAAATAATTCTCAGGGAAAATCCAGATAATTAAATTGTGTGTATTGCTATGCAATTTAAAAAAACCACGACTAAAAATATGTATTTTTTGAGAGAAGTTTTTCGAAATCTCCACAAAAACTTAGAAGTTGTAATCTAGATAACATCCTATAGGTACGTAAAACTGTTTACCAAAAAGAAACCCTAATTTTCTTTCAATAATCATATTTAAAAAAATATTATTTAAGTGTACTTACAAAAGAAACTGACGACATACCTACCTACAGCTCAAACCGATGAGTATTGATACTTGAAATTTTATGGACGAGCTTGTGTTCGCGACTTCGTACGTGTGGATTACACAAATTTCAAACCCCTATTTTACCCCTTTATGAATTGAATTTTCAAAATAGTTTCTTAGCGGATGTCTACGTCATAATAGCTATCTGATTGCCAAATTTCAGCCCAATCCGTCCAGTAGTTTGAGCTGTGCCGTGTGCGTTGATAGATCAGTCAGTCAGCCAGCTTTTGCTTTTAAACATATAAGTTTTTCCATAAAAATCCATTTTTAGTGGCGATATTATATACAATATCGCCACTAAAAATGGATTTTAAGAGATGCCGCCCGAACAAATCTGGGGTGGTTGAAGTAGTACTTAAATAATAATAGAAAAGGTTCATTTTAATGTTCATGATTGTATGGATGTATGTTTTACCATCCAATATTTAGATTGTTCCGTATACCTACGTGCCAGTAGTTTGGTACGCTCTGGTTTTTAGCTGAATAGCATTGTATTAAACGAACGAACCGTGGTTCACGAGAAATGAAAATGCCAGCAATAAATATTAATATAAAACTAAAAACGTTTACTACATTTTTGAATGGTTTAAAAGTACAACCATTTATTATGGATCCATTATTTATTATTATTACGTGTTTTTAGAGTTCTTTTTTGATTTAATACTATGTCTACCAAACATATTATAGCGTTATATTTTTATATCAGAAATCCACGCACTTGTTGGCATCAGAAATATTTATAGCTAGTCCTCCTACCTAGCTTTCATAATACGGCCTTGCACCTACGAGATAAAGGCCAGAAATAGAAAATTAATTAGTAGAAATTAGGCTGAAGCCTAACAGTCGATTTTTGTCTGAGTTGAATTTTTACGGCTGACTAACGACGTCGGACGATGTCCGATTTTAGACCGCCTCAATGTACACTGTGGTTTCTATTGGCACAATAGTCCACAATATGTAGGTATGTTATAAAAATTAAAACAATTAAGACCTAGTCTGGGAGAGTTGGTCATACTTAATCCAATTATAGTTTTTTGTTTGATGTTTACGTTAAAGTGAAAAATCTTTTTTCGCCGAATTTTAGCGCATCTATAAGTACTATTTTAATCACTGTCATTCGTCCACGACAGGTGTTATTTCACAATAAAAAGGTACCAAAACGATAAAATAGAAATTTTAAATGTTAGGTACTCTTCACATTTTGCGAGCAGAATAAAGCAAAAATTAAAAGATATATTACCTACCTACTAAAAAAATATTTTCACATTGTAAGAAAATATACTAAAAGTAACTATTCAATTTGATATTAAGAATGCTGTTTGAGAAAAGTGCAAAAAGCAGAATCCTAAATCGAACGAGAGAATGAACAATTTTTGCTTAACTCAGCAAGACAAGTGACGTGACTGGAAAAGCGCAGAGCGGTTTTGAGGTCGATCTTTGCACTTATATTACTGCCTTATTGCCAGACTACGCTCAAGGAATTTAAAGGGTAAAATGTGTATGTAGATTTCTTGAATATGATTTAACCTTACTTGAACGATTTAAATTTTAAACCTTATAAAATGTCTATCTATATTACAACTGCGCCAATTTGAGTCAAAACATGTTTCTCTCGGGTACGATTCCTAATTTTACGCAGGCGCGATTTCCATATACATAATAATATTATGTACTTCACTTTTCCTTGGCTGACTTAAAAGATAGACAAATCGTAGAAACCCTCTCGAAGAAACGCGTAAACGACGCAATTTGCCCGGTGCTTTAGGTTTTTCGCTCGTATCATGATTTCATTGTAAGTTTGCGGTAACAAGGTCCTATGGGCCGCGTATAGTGCACCACTTACGCATTTCTGCGAGAAGCTGGTGGTTTACCTTATAAGTCAGTTAAGAAAAAAAGGTATAAATATTTGCCTGTATACTTAGTATGGGAATTTTTTTATCATTCAGGCCTCTGGGTATCGTGGCCGGATGGATGAACGGGGTTGAGTTCCGCCATATTAAAATATAGAAAAAATCTTTTTGATACAAACTCTTGTAAACAGAGTCAACATCGTTTTACGTAAGCAGTGGTAAGCGCTGTGGTCTTATTAGTGGGAGGTCCCGCGTTCGATTCCTGGCCGAGGTTTGGATTTTTTTTATTTCAAAATTTCTGGTCTGGTTTGCTGGGAGGCTTTGGCCGTGGCTAGTTACCACCCTACCGGCAAATCCATGCCGCCAAGCGATTTTGCATTCCAGTACGATACCGTGTAGAAACCAAAGGGTTTAATTAAAACTGCCATACTCCTTCTAGGTTAGTCCACTTCCATCTTAAATTGAATCATCACTTACCACCGGGTGAGATTGCAGTCAAGGGCTAGCTTAATTGTATCTGTATAAATAAATATAAATAAAGTAGGTATCTTATTGTTCTTTTATAAAGTACAGAGAAAATATAGTTTTTCATCTAAGTAATCTAGGATAAGGGATTCTTTTAGAAAGCAAAAGTCACTTAACTCAGTATAAAGGACTAAGAGCCAGCGCGTGTCATACCTTCGTTATTTTATAAAAGCTGAAACTTTCTCTGCGTATGGTCACCAACACTGGGAGAAACGTTTATTTGAATGTTTGTTTGGATTATGGTTGCTTTGGGAGATCACAGGTAAATAAAGTTGTAAAAAAATCTTCCGTCAAAGTATGAAGTTTTTTTAAATATTTTCCTAATAATAAGGAAAAAATAGTATCAGAAATCACGTCATGCAATGTCAGACACTTAGTGTCGTGGCAACCCCTGCCAGATTCCATTATACTTGTCGGAGAACAAAGGGGATGGCCGACATCAGAAGGTAGTAATTTCAATTACAATAATTGTAATAAATACTCACTTATCACACGTGAAAACCACTAGCGTAACGCAACGTAGGTAAACCTAACCCTACCTAGCGACCGGCTCCACCATGTCCCATACCGGCCCCAGACCAACCAGCTAACCTAGCACACCACAATTAGTTCAATTAACATCAACTACAACAATCACGTTTGTCTAATACAAATTGGAACGATACAAAAGGACTCACCCGATAAACAACCTGTCTAGATCGCCAAAACACACTCACAGCAACCTTTCACAACCTAGTAGTATAACCTCAAACAACTGAAACCACATTAGGTCACAACAACAATTATAATAACCTACACATATCGTACACATAGTGTCTACTGAGAAGTGCCCTCGGCAAGAGCCACACGAATAATGTCTCGTGACACACTGTGCATGCATCCGCTTTTATAATCTAACAATGACGGTGGGGCGATGACGTGATGTTCAATGAGCAAAGTGTTTACAATTAAATGGCGGCGAGCCTACATACTTTTAAACTTTAAGGGTATCTTCTAGGGGGTTGCCATAATCTGGCAATGCATGACGTGATTTCTAATACTATTCCGAAGAAAATATAAGAAAACAGATTTTATATTTTGACGCAAGGTTTTTTACACTTTTTATTGCCTGTTCGCCGCCATGATCCAAACAAACGTTCTTCGCAGTGTTGGGGACAACACGCAACCACACTTTCAGCTTTTATAAAATACTGAAGGTCTGGCACACGCTAGCTCCCTCTCTAAAAAGGCATTATCCGTTGAAAGCTCTGTTTCGTTATACACCTACACGAGATTAGAGTAACTGTTTGTTTCTATTTTCTAAACGAACACAATAAAAATAAGCGAAATTCCTTTGTATTTATAGAGGTAATCGAGTATGTAATACAAAAACCTTTCTAGACTTTGTAGACATGTAGAAACCTACATGGCTACAATATAATATTTTGCGAGAGCACAAGATATTGATCTTTTATCCACTTTATTATGTGATATCTTCATCTATCCAAATCTAAATAGATTATAAAAGGAAAAGGTGACTGACTGACTGATCTATCAACGCACAGCTAGAATTTGGCATGACATAGACATCCGTTAAAAAAGGATTTTTGAAAATTTAGCCCCTAGTAAAATAGGGGTTTGAAATTTGTGTAGTCCACGCGGACGAAGTCGCGAGCATAAGCTAGTCCAAATATATAAGTCCTGACTTACTGACTGACTCATAACGCCCAGCCCAAAGCCTTGGATCTAGAAAGCTGAAATTTTGTGTAGAGGTTCCCTTTGTAATGTAGACTAGAAATTAAGCAGGATTTCTTGAAAGTCCCACGGGAGCATGTTGGTAACTACCAACACGCTTCCGTAGCTATTAAAGTTATATGTATTTTTTAATAATAATATGAAATAGCTTTTTACGCTAAACACCTTTTGATCCTTGCCTGTTCGGACTATCAGAAAGATACTGGCTGAGGGACCTAGTAAATAATAGAAATAAAAGTAGAGATTAAAACCAATAGGTATACGTGTTGTTTTAATTCAGTGAAGGATGATGGTCTACTGAGAGTCATCTGTTGGTTGATACGCGAACGTGATTACCACAGACGCTGTTACATAATCGGCTTTCATTGAGTGCTGGCGCTGCTTTAGACCTTAATTCAACATCACCATAAGCGTCGACAGCACAATGCTTCAGAAAAACACGAAATACTTATTACATTTTCAGCACAAACCAAAAGATCGCGTGCTTTTCGAGGGCAAAAAATGTTGTTGTATGTTATATGTTTTTATGTTTTTATGTTTCATTGGGGTTTCTTACCAAAAAAAACACTATGGAAGTCTAGAATGGAAACGGTACTTACTCCATCTAATAATAATATTATGAATGAGCAATGTAGTTATGAAAATTATTTTCAAGACATATTTGCCCAGAATTTACTCTGTAAGTCCCGCAAATTGTTATTGCGCTGGAATTATAACATTGAAATGACGTATTTTGACGTATGTTTAAGTAAAAATATAACACCAGCTCGAAACTTCAGTCTAGTGCTGACGTCACCGAAATGGCGGCCACACGCATTAGCAATTTGCGGGACTTAAACACAACATTATCTTGACGCATATCATTAGGAATAATGATATGTGTCACACGTCTTCACCTGAGCCTAAAAATAATCAAAACGTTTCTCTTAAAAAATCTCAGAAATGTGTTTTTATTCTATTAAAAATAAGCTCGTCCTCGACCAGAAAAAAAATCTGTAAAAATTATGATAAGATAAGGCAAGTAGGTAAGTTCACTAACCATTTTGACTAAAAAGCGTGCAAGAATTTTTCAGAGTTGTATATACCTACTTACTCGTTTGTTTTGCTTTGGAAGATTTACTGTTGTGTCTCGTAATCCGCTTTACGTGCAAATGCTGGAATTAGTGTTTAATCTGTTATTCGACATTCAGTGAACAGATCTTTTCTGTGTACCTATTGTTTCTAATTGACGAAGAAAATAAAAAAAGTAAATAAAATATAACCCATGGGAGGTTTCACCTCCTTAAAGTTCAGTTCTATATCAGGCGATTAAGTGATGTTATATCGTTAAATTTTAATACGAAAAATATAAAGTGGGTATAACAAATCATTCGTACTAGCACGCTTAAGAAGGGGATGAAGGAGAAGTCATTAAAATAAAAATTGTAGAAAATTTCATAACATACTCACACGTTATTATAAAAAAAAGTACAAGCGAAGCGAGTGCACAATTTTTTTTAAATTTTACTAATAGTGAAAATGAATAAGAAATCAGCATCCAGGTCGAGGAGATAGGGCACGATTTATTTTTATTTTGTAGAATAAAATGTTTTATTTACTTTTAATTAATTAATTTATTTTTGATTTACTTAACTTTAACAATAGAAAAATAAATATCAAATACGAAAATGAACATAAATTATTTATTAATTCAACAAGAAATATAGCTATATCACGCTGAACGAGTCAAGTGAAACCCAATTTTTTTTAAATACTGGTCTATAATCAGTTTTCTATCTATACGTAGATTTACTACTAGCACTACACTATATAACATATTATTGAAATTAAATTCGTATATTTGAAAAAAATATACTCTGAGTACTTTGGACTTTCAATTGGTATAATAAAAGAACTTTTCGCACTTAGCAAAATACAGTAGCTAAGTAATCTTCTTATCTCCTTGGTATTTTAATTTCTTAACAAAATAGTGAAATTTATCCTCGGTAGAATTAAGGCTAATCCGTAAAGCTAATGCCTCGTGGACATGGAGTTTACTACAAGTTACAACTACCAACGTTTTACCGTTGGGTCGCTGTACTTGTACACAGGACCTACACTTATAAGCCGCTTATCATGCGAGCACTAGAATAAATGTTTTATTTAACACGGAGTGCCCCAGCCTTTTCGTGTTTACAAAACTACTAGGTTTTTCCCGCAACTTCTTCGTTGTGGATTTAGTTTTTTTGGTATATCCCAAAATCCTTTTCTTAATGGGAATTCTTCATTCTACGTCATAAAGAGGGCTTATTCCGTCTATCCACATTAAAACAGCCACCCTAGCCTGCTAGGGCGTAGTATTCGGAAACGTGTGTCCGTCTATCTACCCGGACGGGGTGGGCTAAGGGAATTTGTACTTTGAATAGATGAAGACGATGCCGAGGATACATCCTAGGGTTGCTGTTTTATGGTGGATAAACGGAATAAGCGATAAATAGAAACTACTTGCAAAATCTGAATTTACTAGACACGCGATGATAATATGTCAGTCAGTTTTCTCCTATTATTTTATAAATGTGATGTAGACTTTGTTATATTCAGCTCTACATAGAAATTAGTTATGGTTCAACGTTTGTCACAAACAAAAAACAGAAAATTGTAGGTATATTTGTTATCTGTAGAAATCTCTTTTATATTTGTCTCAAAGAATGTTGACTTTCATTTGTTGATGAAAAAATTCGCGTTCAGAATCGCAGACAATCCAGTGAATAAGATTGTTGTCTATTTTATTTGAATAATTGATGACGATAATAAATATTTAAAGGAGAATTTAGGTTAATCCGTAAAAGGTATGGCGCTTCCTATCTGCGACGAGGCTCACCACTGTGTTTCATAATCTGCTTTTCGTGCAAACGCTGGAATTTGTGTTTAATTTCACATTGCTTTAAGCTTTTGATGATGTAAAAGTTTTATCGCATAATATAAAAAATAAAGTATCTACTTTCTTAAATCTAATTAAGTTATTATTAACTTATTAGCTCTTGCCCGGCATGCGTTGCAAACTTAGAATGCTAGTGAGCTCCACTATATTTGTTGTATGTAGATATGTATGTAGGTATGTCAAAAACTTTCATGCACGTGTGGACCACAACCGAGCAAGTTTCAACACAATCGGTTGAATGATCCTCGAATGCATATAAGTATCGAACGAACGAATGAACACACATACATTAGTTTGTAAAGGTATTTGTTTCTTCTCTAGATGATAACGCATAAAGTTAATCAAATTTTAAATTGGTTTCCATTGAAAAGTTTACCCCTAAGCTCTAATAAATTCATACGCTGGTACATTAAAAGCATAAATGTGAAAGTGTGCTTGTCACCTGTACACGGCTGATCTGCTTGACAATTTGGCAAAGAAAAACAAATCTGCATCCTGGAAATCGACATAGGATCTTTTTTATACCAGGAAAACAATCAGTGCCGTAAGCTAATAATAATTTGGTCTCGTTGTCAGGGTTCCGCTGACGCGGACGTCACATATTTATGTTCTTTGAGGCATTTTTCACGAGCAGTAAAAATCTAAATATTCGCGTATTAGAAAGTAAGAGGTAATCTTAAAATACACTTATTTTCTCGAAATGATCTGACTTCTGTTTTTATAGAACGTTAACCATAGTAATTAATACGATCACGTAAAGTAAGTAAACGAACAAAATGAGTTTCAAAGTTTGCTCTACCATCCAATCACCTAATTGGGGTGTATGGTATCGTATTAAAGGGCAAGTCTAATTATAGTTAAGCTTTTTGTACGTGGGAGTCTCCTTATTATTATTATTATTTATTTATTATTTAATTAGAACGGCCATAAAGCCAATTACACTAATTAAACTACGAGTACAAACTAACATAAACATACTTACAAAAATTATAAACCTATTAACTTCGTATTCTACAGAATGAGAGCAAAATATTTAAGTAAGTATATAAAAAATATGTTTACTCTGATTCTGTAGAAGCCGAAGTAAATAAAATAATCTTTTATTATTGTCTGTGCAGTATTAAATGGATAAGAAAATAGAGATGCATTTTCTTGATTACTCTGTTATACATTTTGCTATGCTATCAAACCGTATTAAGTTATTAGCTTCAGTCAGGGATTGGCTTACTTTGTTATATCGTCTCAGACGTGCAGGATTATATTCGATGTTTTGATCCTGGCATAATGTTAGAGATTATTGTTATAGTGACGAGGCTGGTGATACTGTCATGTGATAATGTTAATTAGTCAAATTACACAAACCGATGATATTATAATAGGTGCGGGTATGTGTAAAAAAAAGTAGATACGTTAAATGCATAGGTACCTAAAGTGAAAACTTAAAACTACGACACTTAGTTTGGTCACGGAATATATAATAGTACTGTTTGGTTTCGTTTGTATTAAAAGCGCTACTTTCGTATGATTTTAGGCTTCCGTACCTGAAAAAGAAAACGAAAAAAGGAATCCTTATAGGATCACTTCGTTGTCTGTCTATCTGTCTCTCGCTCTGTCTGTCTGTCTAGAAGTGTGTTCCCGTTGATCAAGAATCATGAAATAGGTACGTCTTATAGCACACGTAAAGAGAGAAATCCGAATTTGTGGTCAATTCACAAAAAAATAATAATAAAATATGTTCATGAATAAACAATTAGTATTTTCTAGGAAATATTACTATACCAATGGAATATCATATGAAAAGGGCTTTACCTGTAATTCGAAATCAGATTTTTATGCAAAGTAGTCTTTGATTTAGCGTGCAAAATGTCGAAAAAATACGATTGTAGTACGGAACCCTCGGTGCGCGAGTCTGACTCGCACTTGACCGATTTTGTATATTTATCTTACTCATCACCGAGTACGAATTTTACATACCATGTAATGTGGCCGTAATATGTCTATACTTTAATGTAATTAACCCAAACACATTATTTTCCTATTATCATTCAAAAGATATTTAAAAGTAAATCCATCATAGTACTTACCTACTCAGCGAATTGTCTAATTAGTCCATACATTCCACATGCAACGGCATTAACATTCATATCGTGTTCCGACTCAGGCGGTCAGCAAGTTATGGTAATGTCGTCCGACAATCTCGGGGTAATCTCGGCCTAATTCAGAACAAACAACGGTAATAGAATGGGGCGTGTTGGCGCAACGTGTTTATTTCGTTAGGGATATCAAGCTCGGGGACTCTTATTGCTTTGTTGTTTATTGGTACGTTAGATTTATTTAATACAGAGTAGAGTATCAATTCAAACGTTCAATGTTATGTACCTATAGGTAAATGCATTCTTATTTTGCTTCAAATGGCTTGATATTAATTAGCTATGAGACTTTAATCTGGAAAGGGTTGTATTCACAATGTAATTTTGTATCTTGACGATGACAAGACGATGACTTATTTTTATTACGTACTAGCTGCCTCGGCGAACTTCGTATCGCCTAACAGTCGATTCTTTTTCAGGATTTTTTAAATGTTTCTCTCCGTAAGAACAATCCTCGTACTTCAAGGAATATTATTAAAATGAATTAGCGAAATCGGTTCAGCTGTTCTCGAGATTTGCGATCAACAACACATTCATACAGAAAAAGATGTTTTACGATTAATGGTACATTACAGTCCAGGCCTGAAATAAAGCGATAAGGTACTGGCCGAATATTATTGGAAGGCCGAGGTAAAGCCGAGGACTTCTCAAGTTATTTTGAAAGAACGAGGCTCCAGCCGAGTCCTAATGAAATTACGCTACGTCGCTATATATTTCGTGGAAATAAATTGAATTGAATTGAATACCACGGCTGGAAAAATGACAATATATTTGGTACATACCTACTTGAGGACGGGATACGACATTAATCTAAATAATTGAAATAATAGCTTATTAATTATTATGTTTCTAAAATGTTTGCAATATGAAGGGCAAATACGTTGAATGAAGTAAAGCAAAGCAACGGTTGCAATTTTGATCACATTCTCAATAATAAAGTTTCCGTTCCAAATATAGCGCCAATACGGATGATAGAATCGATGAACTTTGTTCTGGATCGCAAACCACTTCGCTGTTTCGTAATTGGGGGCTTACGTGACGGCCGTGCGCCGCAGCTGCCCCAACTTTCACGGCGAAGAGTTCCGTTACTACCCTCAACTTTATCTCAATCTAAGTTTTGGCACGGCTACTGGAAATACGTTTTTTTCTAAAACTTCCACACAGTCATAAAACCATTCGTAACGTATAGTTTTGTAGTATTTGTTGATAATAGAAGCCAGATAACGGTAGACCGTGTAGACTAGAAAGTCAAAGTCAAATAATTTATTCAAATTGGGAACCATTTGTACGCTTTCGTAGAATACCAACGCTTTTTTATATACTTACGCTTTGACTATGGGCAAAACCCTTTTTATTCGGAAAGGAGACCCGTGCTCTGTAGTTAGCCAGTCATGGGTTGATCATGATGTACGGTTTTAAATGGTAATTTATTGAATTTGTAATATATGATGTTGATAGTTAATTACGTAAACTTAAAACTAAAGCTACGATAAAGTATAACCTGGACCTAACCTGGACCTCATCATGGTTTTCCAAAAGGCATAAAAACCATGAAAATGTCACCTTTAATGCGAAAATGACAAATTGGTGCGGCAGCTATCTTGGATTTCAAACTAAAAAGTATAAAATAAATTCAAAGTAAAAAACTTTTTCTTAAAACAAGTTTTTATTTAAATTCGCTAAAAAGAATAAAATAAACTTTTTCTTTAAAACTTTTACTATCAACTTCAAACGTGATTACACAATAATTTATATGATATAAAAGCTTGTCGCGAGATTTACCTGTGTAGATAAACAAGTAAATTAAATAACTTGATTTTTAAATTTTCAAATTTACAAGCTTTCATATCATATCACATACCTAAATTATTGTGTACCTAATGACGTTAGAAGTTGATAGTAAAAGTTTTAAAGGAAAAGTTTATTTTATTCTTTTTAGCAAACTTAAATAAAAGCTTGTTTTTAAAAAGTTTATTCTTTTAATTTATTATTTTGCCAAGTGTCAACCCATAACATCGTACATCTTTAAAGTGAAATACCTACTGAAGTAGTGGCAAAAATTGATTCAGTTTATGTTTTTGTTTACTACGCCATTCTCCTTTATGAGGCTCGGTTATAGCGTCCAAACGATATGTGCTATAAAGGTGCTTCGGCTATTCCCACCACCATCTAAGGCGGCATCTAATACATCAGGTAGAGAAAATTAAATAAGGAAGAGTTCCGACGGGATTTTTAAAAAGTAAATCTATGCGGCTGAAGTCGCAAACATCAGCTTGTCAATTGATAAATTATTACAGGTAGGTACTCGTATTTATCAAGAATGTATAATAAGTAGATATACCATTATTTCAGTTTGTTTTAGATTTATGTCGCAGAACAATATGAAAACTCATAATCCATACTTCCATAGGAACGGTAAGTAATTAGATTAATCCTTGACATATTTCACGTCTAATAGACTAGACATTCTGTTGCCTAATGTAAATATAGTTACTAGTTTACTAACTTCAGTTAGGTGCACAATAATTACCTACTGTAAATGTATATTAATTAGACCGTGTCAAAGGACATTTGATACGGTCTAATAATTTAGTTATGCATCTACTTAGGTTGGTATTATTGGGGCCGATTCTCTAGTACACAATCTCTAAACTAAACTAAATTAACAGGTCTAAATCTAGTGCTTTCCTTTTCCGCAAGCAACATTATGAAAGGGATAGCAATAGATTTAGACGTGATATTTAAGTTTAGTTTAGAAATTGTGTACAAAGGAATTAGCCACAATGTCACTTACATTATTTCGTTTTATTTATTTAAACAACTTCTTTGCTAACCAGATTAAGAAAAAAATTCTGGAAATGTTTTAAAACGAAAGCCGGCCTGGAAGAGATAACCTTGAATGTCTGACTGGACTATTACTAATACTCGCAATTTTTAGGGTTCCGTACCTCAAAAGGAAAAACGGAACCCTTATAGGATCACTTTGTTGTCTGTCTGTCTGTCAAGAAACCTGCAGGGTACTTCCCGTTGACCTAGAATCATGAAATTTGGCAGGTAGGTATATCTCATAGCTGACATTTGGGGGAAAATCTGAAAACCGTGAATTTAGGCTTACATTACACAAAAAAAATTAAATTGTGGTCATGAACTAATAATTAGTATTTTCAATTTTCTAAGTAAGATAACTAGATCAATTGGGGTATCACATGAAAGTTCTTCACCTGTGCATTCTAAAACAGATTTTTATTTATTTTTATGTATCATAGTTTTTGAATTATCTTGCAAAATGTCGAAAAAATACGACTGTAGTACGGAACCCTCATTGCGCGAGCCTGACTTGCACTTGGCCGGTTTTTTTAAATGGCGATAGTCAGGCCAACCATTAAAACTTGTTAATAGTAGATATCTCAAAGGCATGAGATACTTTATTAGCCCCATCTCTTCATTTACTTCATAAAGCTTTAATGAAAGGCTTATCTTAAATGCGTATCATTTGCCAGACTCAGAAGCGTTCTGTATAAAAGACCGTGATACAAGAGATGACTGCTTATCCGTTGCCTGTAACGTCCACTTTCGAATATTTATTCCAGGCCGCTTTATTTCCCTTTTAGTAAAAGCGGCGCTAATGCTTACCATTTGCCGTAAATAGGACTTAAATGTTTTTAATGAAAGAACTGTTTTAGCAAAACCACAACCTCGAATCTATTTCGCCGTTATTATAGGTCCCTCGAACGAAATAAAAGTCATTTGCGAACAAAATACTTTGAGAAGTTTTTATGTAAATGAGTAAAGGGAACGCCTTATTCACAATTTGCAATACAATGGTAAAACGTTAGAGATGATTTTTCCTTCTTCGCATAGTAAGCACGGTTGAGCTCCACTAAAAACATATTATTTAATCGCCGTTTTTACTGGCTTTCTACTTCAAATGACTACATAAAATGCACGAGGGATCAATAGATAGGGACAAGTTCGTGGTATGCGGACTGACAGGTGTAAACTAGAAAAATTGCTTCATACAAAATTATTCATTAAACTTATTATATTTTGTAGTTATAAAATATGTTATTATTGCTGTAGATACTATTTTTTACTTTAAGTTGTGATGGATTTTATTAACAACTAAGCACGAGTACCCTTTCTAGTTATAATTCTTTCAACTTGATTCACTACGGAAAAAAGGTTAATTTTTCCTATATAAATTAAATATTTTCAGAATATACCTTCATTTATTAATCTCAAATTACTGACATACATAACTTGATCTAAAATTCCTACATATACTTACTTATATTTTCCACAATTTATTATTCTTGGCGTAATATTAGCCACCAAATTGGATTCATCATTTACTTTTTTTACACCCCATTTATAGATAGATAGAGAGAAAGCTTATGCTGTATATGTATACATTTA
Source organism: Maniola hyperantus (assembly GCF_902806685.2). NCBI lineage: Eukaryota > Metazoa > Arthropoda > Insecta > Lepidoptera > Nymphalidae > Maniola > Maniola hyperantus. The sequence goes on from NC_048543.1 coordinate 8,586,596, forward strand.
TGAGTACATAGCCTCTTCGCCGTAGTCAGCTAAAAACATAACTTAAGCAATGTCGTCTAGATGCTGTAAAAGTAAAGTAGATTTACTAATAACTCCCCATGTTATATCGAAAAAGATCGCGCAACGTAGGTAAATCCAGGCGACTATTATTATGCCTGGGTATCAATTTCATAGTTGAAAGTTAGTAGGTCATAAACTGCTTTTGCGTTAGTGTTAACTATTAACATAATTATACTAGCTTATCCCTGCGACTTCGTCCGCATGGACTACACAAATTCAAACCCTTATATTACCCCTTTAGGGGTTGAATTTTCAAAAATCCTTTCTTATCGGACGTCTATGTCGTAATAGCTATCTACATACCAAATTTCAGCCCGATCCGTCCAGTAGTTTGAGCTGTGCGCTGAATCAGTCAGTCAGTCAACCAGTCAGCTTTTATATATATAGATGAAAAAAACACCAATATATATCCTTAGAATATTTTTTGAGTAGTGAAATTCTTGTATGCCTATAACAATATTTTTTTGCGCATTTTATTAACACCAGGAGCAGGACAGTAAATATACATACCTAGTAAAAAACTAGTCAATAGGTTTTATATATCGTAATGTTAGCATAGAACACAGATAAAATCGAACCTTTACCAATTGAGATTTTGTAAATCTTAGGTTTTACTGCAAAATTCTGGGATTTACCGTACGGCGTATACCTATATAAATAACGCACAAAATTTAACTCCTCACGCGCTATTGTAACTTTTTGTGTAAAATTTCATGTCAAAAGTACGTTTTTAGTCCTTATTTTAAAGGTGAACCGTATTTATGACGTGACTGTTGACATCGTGGTTATCCTGAGCTGTTGACCCATAGAGTTAAAATGGCGCGTTAGGAGTCATTCTGTATGGACTATACCTACCTACCGAGTTTTTGGCCAATTAAAATGAGCCAATGCTACCATATATGATATTTCCTTTTCTTGTGTCATTGTATCAATAAAATTTTCCGTGAAAATATTAATAAGAGTTTCAACTGTATCTCAGTCTAATAATGACGATCAGAGAATGGCGGGGGGAAGAATACAAAATCCAATAAGCGTCAAATACACGCTTCAGGAAATCAATCTTGAAAGAACGATGGTGAACGTTTTCCATTATTTAGATGGTATTGTACTTGCTGTAGGGTCGATTGAGGGCAGGAATCCCGGCGATCGTGGGCAAACATTTCGATACTCTTGGCCCTGATTACCGAATGATGCTGACGTAACGCCTTTGATTGTTATTATCATCCGGACCGTCTTTTTCTTATTTTAACGTACTAATACTATAGCAAAGATATTTATAACACATCAAGATAGTTATAAAACATCAGATAAATTGAATTTTATAAAGTGAACACAAATTCGCTTGTGTGTGTAGTGACACGGACTATATACATATAGTCCACGACAGGTAGAGTTGGCAATCGGGGTGGGAACTAGGATTGTAATTACAGATGCGATTGTTGTATGTCGGTTATTCTATTGGTGGTATTAGGCTATCATAGACTTCTTTCTAATTAGAATATGAACTTAGAAATGTTTATTTATCAAGCTTAGCCTTTGTAATCTGGTGTCTGATGTTCTCCTGTTCCATAGTCTATCTCAAAGGTTTTGGCACTAGTATAGTTATAAGGTGCGCCGAAGCTTCTAAATTGTTATTATAACGAGTTTTTATGCAATCCACCATGCAGTTTTCTTATTTTTTTTTATTTGGAAAACAAACAGCTATACATTTTACATAATTTTAACCTTAGTCTAGATACTTAATTCCAGTAAGCTAGTTAAGTTTTAACAATAGATTATACTTACTAGTACATAATATGTTATCCCGATCGGGTATAGATATATCTACTATTAATTTTGGCTCGCGTACAACAGTAAATTTGCTGTAGTCAGGTAATTAGATAGGAATAAAAATCATTTCACATCGTTACGTAAAGGTTCATCAAAGACCACCTACACCATAAAAAGTCTAAAATCTAGATACTAGCAAAACGTTGCTCCTTTGATATCAATTTGTAGTTGGAGGAAAAATGTCGATGTTAAAAATATCCCCGTTCACTTTCCGTAATGAGATTTCAGGTATTTCATATTCTTTTTAATTTGCTGATAACAAAATGAATCAGTGAATCTGACGGAAATTACTTTGAACAGTTCTTAATAGTTGCAGCTGCTGTATAATTTTAATGCAGCAAACCTTTTTTATACTTAGTATAAAAAGTTTTTGCCCACTGAAAATTTCTGTGAAGATAACTTTTGCAACAATGGAAGTCGTTCCTTTTTTATTTCAAAATTATCAGATAGGTATTATATTATCAAAGCGTAATAATGGAAATCTTATCAGTGAATTTCTACATAATATGGAACAAAGTCGGATTTTAGTGCTGTTTTTATCAATAGATAGGGCGGTTGTGCACTCATCCGTATTCAGTTCGTATTCGTGTTTTTATGTAAGAAAAATACGAACCGAATACGGATGAGTGCACAAATACAAATAGAATGATTCAAGAGGAAGGTCTTGTGTTAATTTGTTGAAATATGACGATAATAATTGATCAAGATATCGGAAGAATTCAAACCGACTGAGATCTTTCATAGAAAATACAGTCTTATTCTTTTAAAATGTAACATAATAATATTACGCCCGTGGAAGCTGTGCGGTTCGCTAGTCTATTGATAATAAAATGTCTTCCTGTTCAACTTCAAACAGTCTAGGCATTGTCTAGGTATTAAATAGAAAATCCACCTATTACGAAATACGTTTCTTAAACTGATGATAAGTTTAAGTTCTAACATAAGGCGAGCTCGTCTAAGTGCTTTTTAGTAACTTTAAGTAATTAATTAAGTAATTAACTAAAGTTATGGCGCTTGAAATCGTGGCAGATTAAAATCTTACGACCAACCTTCTAAAACAGTTTTGTTTATTTACAAGTTAATCTCTACATCCGTACTGATCAGTACCCTTATTATGAATGCGAAAGTTATGTTTGTTGGTTTATTGGTTTGTTGATTTGTCCTTCAATCACGTCACAACGATGCAACTGATTGGCTAGATTTTTTGCATGGGTACCTAATTATAGATAAAGATCTGGAGAGTGACATAGGCTACTTTTTATCCCGGAAAATGACTTCCCACGGGATTTAAAAAACCTATAATAAATGCAAAAGTGTGTCTGTTTGTTTGTCTATCTGTTGCCATTTCACTGCCCATCCGCTAATCCGATTTAGACGAAATTTAGTAGGGAGATAGCTTGCATGAAGAATCCCGGAGATGGACATACCATCTCCGGGATTCTTACTATTATCCTAGAAAATCAAAGAGTTCTGATGGGAGTTTTAAAAACCTAAATCCACGCCGACAAAGTCGCGGGCATCATCTAATTATTATGATATTATAATAGGTCCTACCATAGATTAATTATTGGTCTCGCTCTACATAATAGTTTTATTAATAATTTTCTGATATTCAAATGATGTCATCACTAACCGGGTTTTTTTGTTTACAGGCGGGCGATCCTTTCCAACCCAGATGTCATCGGGCATACTCCAATAAAAGCTTTATTTGAAAATGATTTTTGGGGAACGCCGCTCACCGACCCTGGATCGCACGGCTCGTATCGACCTTTGTGCGTCGCCACATATCGCTTAAACTACGTATTTAGTGGGTTCAAGCCGTGGAGTTATCATTTTCTCAATATCCTGTTCCATTCAATAGCGACGGCGCTCGTAGTCACGACCGCGCGCCGGTTATTGCCACCTCACTGTATAAAAGTCGGGACGGCGGTCGCCGGTTTGAGTTTCGCAGCTCACCCTATACACACTGAAGCCGTCGCGGGCGTGGTCGGAAGAGCCGATTTGGCCGCTTGCAACTTTTTTCTTCTCAGTTTCTTGCTCTACAGTGAACATGTTCGACTACGGATTAGAAGTCAGAAAAAACAATGTCGACATTTCATTAAAAACACAATACGTCACAGACTGACAGCCAGCGACCAAAACTTTAGACTGAGCTGCCATGGGCTAATGCAACAAATATTGATGAACGTACGAAGACTTCTGAAAGCGAGTGAAGCTGGACCCTTAAAAATGTTGAACGCTTGTGAAGTGGGGACTGGAGAAGTGAAACTTAATAAGTGTCAGTGCACGGGTAGTGTGAGTGAAGATTCAGGTGAACTTTTACAATGGTGTACATTAGCAGGGACACTATTATTCGCTACCGCGGCCACGCTTTGCAAAGAGCCGGCGATAATGGTAGTACCGCTCTGCATATTTTACGATTTCCTGAAAGACACACGAGAAGAGGAATCCTATTCGAAGGTAAGATGTTATTTTGTTACGGCAATTCAGGTTATATGAAAACGATGTATTAACATATAAGTACATATACAATATATGAAAAAGGTAAGGCATCGTAAAACTGTGATATATTGTATAGTTGGGAGTTCGAGATTGGAGGATGTTCGCTGGGAGCTCTGAATGCGGTCGGATAAAATAGATATTGCTTCATTATGTTGGTCATGTCTTGCTCTTATTATGCAGTATTATATTATTATACTAGATGATGCCCGCGACTTCGTCCGCGTGGAATTAGCTTTTTTAAAATCTCGTGGGAACTGTAACTTGTAACTATTTGATTTTCCGGGATAAAAAGCTTATATCCTTTCCTGGTATGAAAACTATCTCTGTACCAAATTTCGTCAAAATCGACAGACACACTTTCGCATTTGTAACATTAGTATGGATTTAAGTACCTTTTCAAGTTTATAATAAAAAATTAATAACTTTTTTATTCAACAAGTTAGCCCTTGACAGCGATCTCATCTGTGGTAAGTAGTGATGCAGCCTAAGATAGAAGCGGGCTAAGTTGGAAGGGATATGGGAGTTTATTATTAAACCCATACACTTCATCAGTTTCTACGCTACACCGTACTGGAACGCTAAATCACTAAACGGCACGGTTTTTGCCGGTAGAGTGGCACGGACGAAACCTCCCATCAGACCAGACCAGAGACAATTTAGATATTATAAATTCCCAATTTACCCCTGCTAGGAATTGAACCCGTTATTTCCGCTTCTAAAAGCATAGCGCTGACCACTGCGCCAGGGGGGTTGTTGTTTATAGTGCGTTTCATGACTAGGTGCAGGTACCTACACATACCTACATGGGCGCCCACAGAAGCTTAAGTATTTAGAGGTGGTACGCTAAGTTCTTAGGGGGAGACAATCTGTCTTAAGTTAGGAACTACTGATCCAATTCAGCTAATCCAGTTTGTATCCCTGAACGTCTTGATTGTTTTGAAGTCGTGGACAGAACTTTGATCGGATGACTAGTTGCAAAGTTTTCCTATCGACGTTTAAATAAGCTACGACGATCTCCTTGCACAGTGGTGAGCACTGTGGTCTCATAAGTGAGTAGGCCCGGGTTCAATTCACGGCAGGGGTAATTTGGGAATTTATGATTTCTAAATTGTCTCTTGATCTGGTGGGAGCAGGGTGGAAGGCTTCTGCCGTGGTTAGTTCCTACCCTACCAGCAGAACCGTGCTGCTAAGTGATTTAGCGTTCCGGTACGATGTCATACCTTTGTATAGGTTTAATAAAACTGCCTTACCCTTTCCAAGTTTGTCCACATCCATTTTAGACTGTATCATCACTTAGCGAGTTAGCAGTCAAGGGTTAATTTGTAATGCAATAAAAATATTTGTTGTTATAGCGGCAATAAAAATACACATTCTGTGATAATTTCAACGGTCCATGACAGACAGACGAACGGACGAACAGCGTTGGCTTAGTAATAGGCTCCCATTAGCACCCTTGGGGTACGGAACTCTAAAAAGCTACAAAGCCAATGTGCCAGTCAGAGTAGGTACAAATCGTACACAAACAGAGCTATTGAATTAAACAATTTCCTTCAAAAAATTGCTTTCACAGCGTCGGTCTGAACGTTTCATTATGTGCCAACGATTCTTTTTGTTTGTACGTATATTTTCACTTCTGATTAAATTTGTACCAAGTGTAACATAAAAAGCACTCGCCGTAGTTGTTATATCTTTACGCCTTCGTTTTCCTTTTCTATATTACTCCTCCATTATTGAAATTTCCTTTGTATCGAACAAAGCACTATTACTTAGATGGAAAATATACTTTTTGTGCGATAAAGTATCGCCACTAAAATACATGTCAAAGGCCTAGCAAGTCTTTTTGAAAGCAATTATATTAGTACACTCGATGATGCTCGCGACTTCGTCCGCGTCGATTTAGGTTTTAAAAATCCCGTGGAAACTTTTTGATTTTCCAGCATAAAAAGTAGCCTATGTCCTTCCCTGGGATGTAAGCTATCTCTGTAACAAATCTCGTCAGGATCAGCTCAATGGATAGATCTACATAGATCTACACTAAAGAATTTTCAGAAATTCCACTCGAGAGAATGAGGAGCAGGTAAGTTACTGCAATATAAATGTCGGTACAAGTATAACTATAGTAAATAAATAAATAAATAGGCGTTCGAGCAACAAAGACTTATTGTAGGTAGGACAAGGTAAAATGAAATTATACTGAATGCTTGATTTTAGTATAAAAGTAAATTCAACGTGTTGACATAGGTAATAGGTATAAGCCAACGAGCGCGCGGGAAAGCTACATAACAACAAAAACGGTAAGCAAAAAGGAGGCGAGGGCTGTTTTATACGTTCGGCTAATTAAATCTAATTTTCAAAAGCGGGGAAGCCGTCACAGAGATATGTGACGGCTTCCCCGCTTCCCCGCTTCCCCGTGTGCGGTAACGACTGCCAGTTTGCAACTCTAACATGATCTATCTTAAAACAAATTTAACAAAAAACGAGTGGAATTTAAGTTGATCGCACATTACTACGGGGAGGGTCCCGGGATGCAAGCTATCTCTGTAATAAATTTCGTCAAAATTGGTTAGCGGATGGACTGTGAAAAGCTAGCAGACAGACAGACACACTTTCGTATTTACAAAATTAGTATGGATGAATTGAAATATGCACACAAAATTGCAGAGCTCTCAATGACTCTTACCCATACTCCTTTTTCACTTCAAAAAGATGTTGCCATGAAATGGAATATTAATTAGAAAGATATTTTTTTCGGTTATTTATTTTCCCTTTTTCTTATCGAAGACAAACAAAAATAAACAAAAGCTTAACTTGAAGAGGTGGAAGTCAATTTATTTATTGACCTTTAAAATTTCTAACGATGGCGTCTATCAAGAAATGTTATTGTTTATTACGCGAAAACACTTTTACCTCCTTAATAAAATGATTTATAAGGGTTTTCACGAAACATGTTTACGCTTTGTGGAATTGGTATTTATCTTTAAACATTCACAGACTTCATCATATCACCTTTTCAGTAATTAGGCACTTATTTCAAGTTAATTAGTCCCGGCAAAATTAATATTTAATAACAGACTATTAGGTAAGAACTTAAAGAAAGTTTTGTTAAAGTTGTTCTTATAAAGCTTGTTTAGTTGTTTGTAATTTTTTTTTCGAAATTGATAAGGTACTTACATATTATTTTTTAAAGCTCAATTTCAGGAAAATAACGTCGTATCCTACGAATAACGCCGCAACGACGACGGTCAGAGTGGCGTTTTACTCTAAATTTGCTAATTTGAAATCTACTTTCAATTAATTTTCATTCAAACTCATAAAAGTTTCGAAGAATTAATATTATTGCCTAGAAATTAGCGTTTGAATAAAGCTACAATTGTAATTGCGGAAATGATCCGACGAAAGCAGCCACCATGACCGCAGTGTCAGACTTTTACCCACCAATCAGGCATAGCTCGTGCGCTCAAGCGCCGCTCTGTCACTTTTCGTCGGATCAGCGTGGGCGTCATATAATATGCTTGAAATACTCTTAATACTAGTTAAATATTTAGGTATTTCATTAGTTGTAATTCAATCTAGCACTTATAGGCCACTATGGTATTTGTGGCTGTTTTTATAAGAGCTTTTTATACTTTTACGACCACATTTTCCGATCAAAAAGGACATAACCACACTTATGACCTGAAACAAACGATTCGTTTCCATGGAATAAAGTCCTGGGGGACAATTTTAATGCTTGCAATTGAAAAAAAGCCCAATAACCCCCTTTATAGTAACCTTAAAAATCTTTATCACATTGTTAACTTTAAAGTTGCATACATTCATGTTCATTAGTATTAAAATGAAATACAAAAATGCTCCTTCTGAAAAGTAGGCCTTTTGTAATAGTGTCGTTATTCGTAGGATAATTGCGAAAATCGACAGTGATTTTAGATTAGAAATATTTCTTGGAGCTATTTTACACATGTACATATATGTAGTTGTAAGCTACTAAAGAATAAAATAAAATAAATATCCAGTCGAATATCAACCAATATTTTGTGAAGATTCTTCCATGTAGAGTAGGTACGAATTTCTGCGAGCTGTTATTTTACTTCAAAAACGTAAAACGTTGCTGGGAATAGGGTGGTGTTTCTAATGGCCTAATAAATTGTCCGTTTATAGAGTGGAGAAATATCTTAAGGTTAAGACTGATTTTTTATGAGAAGGTCGTGTTACGACCGCAATGCTTATTTTACTTCGCCTCGTTTCATGTACGGTTTGAATAGGAGGTTTAAAGGAATTTTATTACTAAATTCAAATTTGTGTAGGTACCTAACCACGAAACCATAAAATACAAAGGTAAGTAGTTACATTGTGATGAAACAGTACTTTTTTAGTCTCTACCAAAGGTTATTTTAGTCAGTAGAAAAGATTATTAGATTGAGCTGTATATTGATTAATCAGTCAGTCAGTCCTGCTCTGCAAAGCATTTATATCTGAAAGTTGTTATAAAAAGTCAATTGTCTACGATATTCGTGAATATGAGGTCGGACATGCAAGAAGCGCAGATGGCACGCTATATTAACAGTACGGGCCAGACATCACGACCGAACGCAGTGTGCGTTATTGGTTTGTTCGCTACTGTGGAGGAAATTTCGACTTTCACGGAAAATGTTTCTACATTTTCCGACCCGATATTCTTGGGCATTGTATTGTACAAAACGATGTCCGATGCATATTTGTAGATATCAAGTGCACAAAAAACCGGTGAAGTGCGAGTCGGACTCACACACAAAGGGTTTCGTACCATCGTACAAGATAACACTTTTTAATTTTTTTGTGATGTAACCACAGATTACCTGTAAATTTTCGGAGGTACGTGCGTTTTATGTAATTTATCACTAGATTTTACAACGAAGGATAACATTGTAGGAAACCTAAGAGCTCTTCATAATTTTCTTAAAGGTGTGTGAAGTATGCCAATCTGCACTTGGGCAGTGTGGTAGACTATGGTCAAACCCCTTCTCATTCTGGGAGGAGACCCGTACTCTGTAGTGAGGCGGTGATTGGTTGATCATGACGATTATGATGATATACCACAAATTTAAGTTTTTTGGTTTTTTTCCTTTACTTCCTTTATTGCGCTGGAACCATGTCTCATGAACAACATGAATGACGTCGTTTTGACGTCAGCCGAAATAAAAATGTACCATCAGCTCGAAACTTCAGTCTAGTGCTGACGTCACTGAAATGGCGGCCACGCGCTTTAGCAATTTGCTGGACTATAGCACATAAGTTTTCTTTATTAAAGTAACAATATCAAACAACTAAATACAAATTAGAATGGCAAAATTAATGAAAATGTCATTAAAAAATATTTTGATCTTGTTTATAATGTTTACTAGCTTTTTCCCGCAACTTCAACTTCGCGTGTTATACTAATTTATAGCCTTACTAGATGATGCCCGCGACTTCGTTCGTGTGGATTTAGGTTATTAAACTACCCGTGGGAACTATTTTAACTTCCGGGATAGAAAGTAGCCTATGTTCTTCTCCGGGATGCAAGCTATCTCTGTTTCAGATTTCGTCAAAAACGGTTGAACAGAGGGGCCGTGAAAGGCTAGCAGACAGCTTTAGAAGACCCCCCACTAGGTGGACGGACGTCATCAGACGAGTCGCAGGGAGCCGCTGGATTCAGGCGGCGCAAGACCGTGGCGTGTGGAAGTCCCTACAAGAGACCTATGTCCAGAAGTGGACGTCTATCGGTTGATGATGATGATGATGGACTGTATGGAAGTATGGATAGCACTTGGGGGTTATGTTGCTTTCTTTCAATGAAATAATTTTCAGAATCAGATTATTAGTTCCGCAGATTACCCATTACCCAAACTGAGAAACTTTACCTCTTTACAATATTTGTGTACTTGTCTAATTTATTTTACTACAAGTGCAAGTTGGGACTACTGACATAATACAGAATCATCTCGATTGTATCGTTTTATTGCCATTATTTTCCCAAGTTTATGCGATCCTATGCAATAAAGTGATAAAACAGTTAGCTAGCATGGCGTTACCAAGTCGCCTTAAGATATATTGACGCGAACAAATAAAACAGCCATTAAAAGCGCCAACTTGTCCAATGTTTTGTTTACTCGTATCCATATCGTGGAGAACACATAAAACTCTACATATTTACTTACTAGATGGTGCCCGCGACTCCACGTGGGTTTAGTTTTTTGAAAAATTCCGTGGGAGCTTTTTATTTTTCCACGGCCTCAGAATTTACAATACTACAATACAATAAATGTATTTTGAGCCTTTACCCTGGGATGCCAGCTATCTCTGTAACAAATAGAGATGTCCGCAACTTCATGGGATTAGGTGGATTAAGGTTCTTAAAATCCCGTGGGAAATCTTTGATTTTCCGGGATAAAAAGTATGCATGTAACGTATGACCCCTCCCAGCAGTGGCGTGCACAGTGTTTGAAGCCAGGGTAAGCATTAGTCAGGTAGGCTATTTACTGGCAGGTCAAAATGAAAAATATGCATTGAGCTATTACAACTGGGGTAAGCAGTGCATTTATGCCTCTATGACCTGCACGCCACTGCCTCCCAGGGATGTAAGGAACTCGATGCCAAATTTCGTCAAAATTCGTTAAACGGATGGGCTGTGAAAAGATAGCAGACAGACATACGCACTTTCGCATGTATAATATAAAAGTATGGATTCTTTTACCAAGCTCCTTTAATAATACAGAATTCAGCGACTAATTTAAATAAATAAACGTTGACGAAATTCATCATTCCGAAGCTGAATTAAACGGTGTGAATTCTTGGAGGCCCCTAATTTCCATGATATCGTTTCCAGCCAAAATAAATGTACGCTCAGCCAAATGAATATCGATTTACCGCCGCTTTGCTCTCGGCTCATTTACCCTGCATAAAATTAGTGTCTGGTCCTTTTCGCGGATGGCGGCCAATATTTCTCCTATCTTGAGGACTAAAGCAATTTCGTGTAGCTTTCAACATTAAATTAACATTTAGGCTTTTTCTGCTCCCGCTTGCCCTTCGCTCTATGCCGTCCCTGGGCCGGTATATTTCAGCGGTCGCGTAATTTGTGGCTCGTAAATGTTCTGAAATTGGTCATCCCTTTGGTTGAGGTGAATTTATGGCCTCCTCGGTCGGCCTGTCGAAAGGAGAATTAATAAGACCCCCTCTAATGGCGAAACGTACCCTTACCATCAATTTGAATGTCCCAAGATCACTGCGGACCAACGAAGCGAGCATCTGGATCAGAAAATGTCTCGCTTATAGACTTCAATTATCCCTTGCTCATAATACATCTTCCTTTCGAATTTAGCGTGGATAATTTTGAATTAGGAATAGGCACATAAATTAAATAAGCGTATGGATTTCAGATGAGATAAAATTTTATTTTATAATGGTCTGAAACGATAAATATTAATACGATAAAACGATATTAATCACAAGTAACAACCGCTTCAAATATAATAATTATTACAATGTTTATATTTGTTTGTTTATAAAACTGTCGTTTAAATGTCTCCCGAAGCCTGTTCCGTGTCTCTAAACCCTTTATTTGACTATATTTTACAACGCAAGACAAACAAATCTGCTTGTAAATAATAGTGCTTGAACGCCTCCTTGTCTTGAGAAAAGAATAATGGTATTTTCTATTTCGTTAGGCTGGCTATGTACAGTTACGTCCGCTCGGATAGTTGCCAGCTGCGCCAATGTCCCGTCCTGCCAAGATCTAAAGTTAAGTGTTGCTAGAAACGTCCACAATTTATGTCCCCTTCACTCGTCTTGTCACGTTTCAAGTGGCACTTTGAACACAGGAAAGAAGTGCTCACGCTACACTCGACGAAAGAATAAATATTTACAGTTTATCTTATGTCATCGGTAATAAAGTAGGGTTTGAATTGTAAAGCGATACTTGTAACTCGTTCCTTTTCTTATCAGTTTTTAACACGCAAAATATCTTACTCATGAGACTTATCATTAATAAGCCCGCGTTATTTCTATTGTGCAAGTTCTCGTATGCAGGTACTACGTCACATTTGTGTGCAAGTCACTTGAATTCGAAACGTCTTTGCAAGTTTTTGCGTCAGGTGCTGTACGCCAGCTTTCTTATTACTTGCATATCAGTTGCACATCAGCGGTAATTAAAGTTTCACTTTCAAGATCAAAAATTATACTTAGTTCAATATTTCGTTTTAAAGTGGTCGAGTTTTTAGCAATAAGCATACAACTAGATATCATCAGCCTCTTCCATTATTTATTATTGTAAGATGTCTTAAATCAAAGTGCTGTGAAGTTCCCTCCACTCTTCCATATTTTCGCACCCCACAATGTCGTTTAATGGCTATTGACCAAATTTATAGACTTTCATGTCATATTTCCATCTTTATGTGCCGCTTAGATTGGTCCCATACTATAGGTAAAAATGTGCTTCGAATTCTTAAGTAAGTGCTCCGAAAAAATTTTTTTTTTTTATAGTTTATGCTGGCTCAAGTGATTTATAAGCGACTGTATATAAGTAGGTCCATTTATTTTAAAATTTTCAGCTAGCGAATAAATTCGTTAAAAAAGATATTCTAGGCAAATGCAAGCGGTGACTACAGTTTTGAGTGCCACGAAAACGCTTAAATACTTTGAAAAGTTGTTCGCTCACGTATACATACGTCTATTTCACAGGGCCAGTGTGCTTAGTATGAGATTTTACATCTCACCAACTTTGATAGAATTCGAGAATCAAAACAAAACAATGTCAAAGTAAAACGGACCCAAAATCTACTTGATTTAAAGTCTAAACTTCAGTACCGTAGATTTTAATTTCGCAACGTTTCCGCTGAGCACTGATTGTAGATATATGGACAAACATGCATGAAACAAAGCATTCACTGACATACTTTGATGCTGAAGTGTTTCGGCTATTGAATTCTATCAACGCTGGTAAGATGTAAGAACTTGCACCAAGGCCTCTGGTAACTGGCAGAGCAATCATAAAAGAGCGAAAACGAGCAGCGCAGAACACAGCCGTTAATAAATGTCCTTCCCCGATGTCGCACGCCATCAAGTTTTCAAAATTTTCGTTTCATTCAGATATCAAGTTCCGTGTCACTTGCTCGCTCGCATAACACATTTTAACTTTTTTTGACACGAAAACCTGTGTCATGCATATCGAAAACCTATAGAACGGAGTTAATGTAAAATATTATGTTTTAAACAAATGCAAGCGGTAAATGCAGATTTGAGTATCACAAAAACGCCTTAATACTTTGAAAAGTTGTTCGCTCACGTATACGTGTATTCACGGGGCCTGGTAACTGGCAGAGCAATCACAAAAGAGCGGAAACGAGCAGCGCAGAAAACAGCGCCGTTAATAAACGTCCTTCCCCGATGTCGTACGTCATCGAATTTTCAAAGAGACATTTTCGTTTCATTCAAATATCAAGTTCCGTGTCACTTGCTCACTCACGTAACACATTTTAGCTTTTTCTGGCACGCGAAATTGTGTCATGCATTCTGGTGTTCTGATATTTGTTAAGGAACCATTTTTATTATTATGCTTACCTTTTTAAATAACTCTACCCTCATTTTTGAATGTTTCATACATTTTGCATATATATTATTTATCTCATATATTATTGTGTGGTGTACTTAATATTAAGTATTAATTTAAAATTATTAATACTTATATCGTACAATAATAAAGTAAAGTTGCTAACGACTTTTTGAGAAAATGTGCGACTTTAATTCCAGGCCTGTGCATAAGATTTCTCAAAATCTTAAAAGTCACGGTTCCTGAGAGTTTCAGAAAGGCTTTGATTTTCTCAGTTAGTCTCAGTTTGGCTGGGACCAAACTCCTCTTTCCCTAAAGCTAAGTGTATAATAATAATAATAATAACAAAATTGTACCACAATACTAATCTAAGGAGGAAATATTTGTTTGTTTCTTTGTAATCGATAAACTCAGCTAGTTAGCTATCAAACTCGTGGAAGTCAGCGTCAATTAATAATAACTTGCTGCAAGTTTTAACAGAGTGCTAGAGCTAACTACTGCAAGTTTTAGTGCTAGGGGACACTGGACACTTAGCTTAATAGATAATTTGTTTTCGCCTTACTAATACCACATATTCTATGATCAGTACCTATTAAATGTGGTATGACTATAATGACTATCTCGTAGCATTCAAATTTCGTAAATAATCTTCAAGCAATTGAATACAGCTCGTAACTGATCTACACTGGGATGTGGAAACCCCTTTATTCGTTCTAAATCTTGTTTAATCTCATACACCTATTCACAAAGCGGAGAGTAATCATAATAGAGCGGAAACAAGTGGCACAGAAACACAGCCCTTTGCAAAGGTCCTTTGCGATTGACATTTCAAAGAGACAATGTTCTTTCATTCAAATATCAAGCTTCTTTTTACTTCCTCGCGTGTGCATCACATATTCTATCTGTTTAAATAGGTAACTGTGTCATGCAGCTGTTATAAGTTATACATATTTGGTTAAAACTTAATATTTTGCGAGTAGTTATGGGGGGGGGGGGGTTTAGAGATGAGGTTAGAACTGTGGTGTTACTATGGAGCAATAGGTAAGTATGTAGAGCGCAAGTAGATCAATAGGTAATGAATAAATATTCGAATAACGTAATACTAGATTTTCAACAGCGATCTGCCAGTTTAGTGGCGCTAAATTAGGTCATTGATTATCCCGCAAACCAGAGAGAGTTCGTTAGAACATTGCCCTTGTTTAAATAAAACATAAGAAAATAGAAATGTGAATGAGTAAAGATAATTTTATTTATAACAATTAATAAGTAACAAGAACCTGTTAATACATACTATTTTATCTGCTTCACAAACGAAATTAGTCTAAGTTCGATCTGAAGAGGCATTTACCCCTAATAAACATGCGATCCTTATTTAGAAATCCAAATAATATTATCTGACTTAATTAAGTAGGTATTAAACATCAATAAGGTATATTATATTCTGTTTCTATCCTAACCCGTATTCAGTACTTTATAGAGCTATTTTTTCCTACAGCAAAGTTGGTAAGACGGGAGACCCTATCTCAACTCCGTATATTACGTGCGCGGTTTGACATTCCATTAAGGGAGACAGCTGTGTGTACCAAACAATAAGTTAGGGGTATTCCAAACAAACTCTTTCAAAGCGAGGAGTGAAAGAGTGTCCTCCGTGAATTCACAAGCGAGACGGCAGCGGGTGAACCGTGTTCGCTCCAAACTTGTCAATACAAGAAGCTGCTCAAAATGTATGGCAGTTACTGCTGGAAACTTTTCTTGTGAAATAAATATACGTTTATGAATTATACGTTTCCCATTAGTACTAATATCTAAATAAAATGTGCTTCAAATTGGCGCAATTTGAGAACTTTAAACAATATGTGCGCAGCAGCTGAAGATTTATGGTCTTTGTTTAAATTACGTAGGTAACTAGGGTTTTAGCTGTATTCTTAATCACATTGTCACTTTATTTGCATTTTGCATGGTATTATACGGTATGTATTGTTCACAAGTAATTTGAGAATCATCGTATTCCTCATAGCTGAGGATCGTAAGTCGAGACCACTTTTATTCGCATAATTAATGGTAGAAATTTTCTTGGGCTAGTAATGTGGTGGGCTTCCAGATAGATCCATCCGCATTAATAAATACCTAATACTAAATTAATAATTAACAATATTGTTTTACCAATTTTCCCAAGGAAAAGCTTTACACAAGCTGTTATTTAACTTTATTTTACGATTTATGTATTTTATCACAATTATCACATTTGAATTATTTTAACTCTAGCAGCTCAAACACAATTAGTGACTTCAAGTGACTTTTTCATTGTGATTGTGTTCAGGTGGTGATCACTACTTTTCGACGTAACGTAACAAAACTTTACCTGATATTTAAGTGCAGTGTGACATTCCATTAGACTGCCTAGCAGCTCTGTTTTTCTAGCAATAAGTTACCGGAATTACAAACACAGTCTTTCGAAAGCGAAGAATTCAACTAGGTATGTCTTCAGTGAATTCACAAGAGAGAACAGGTGAACTTTGTTCGTTCCAAACTTGTCAATACGAGCTTTTCAAAATGGCAGACGGTGAACGCTGTTAACTTTTCTCTTGCAATAAGTATACGTTATAAATAACTTTTTACCCATTAGTGCTAATGGCCAAATAAATGCTTTTTCGTGGTGTGGACTTGGTGCTACAGCGTGTGCCTGGCACTCGAAGTTTTATTGCTGGTGCCCGTATTTAGGTAGGTACATGTTTTTAAACAAAATATAGCTGATATCGGCTGTATTCACGTGGTTACTTAGTCGAAATAAGGCCGACTAGTTGTGAACTATTCCGGGGTCCTTTTTCACAAGGACTCTGCTCGCGACGCAGCATGGTAGAGACTACGAAAGCTTAGACGCTAAAATATTTTTATACAGTTTATTAAAAAAAGATTTTTTGGTCAATTAGGAGGGAAATCCATACTGCCAAGCTATATACATCAATATTATGATTATCGTCCGATCAAAGGAGGTCTCAAAGGGGATATTTTTCTCAATAAAAGATAATATATATTTTCAAACTTTAAAATTGGTATTGGTTTACTGGTAAATGAAATATTGTGACATCCTATTCATCATATATTTAATTTTTTTTTCATATTACGAACGAGTACGAATTTTTGACCTACAAAAATTCGTCTTAAAATTCATTGAAAATATTAAAATTCAAAATATAATTCTAGCTAATACGTCACAATATTCCGGACACGATTTAATTTTCTTAGTTTGGACGCGTTATACCTACTTACCTACTTAATTTAATAATAAAAAACTTATGCATAAAACAACTATGATAAACCGACAGACTTTATGTTGACGTCTTTCCTCGCAAATAAATCTCAGTTAATAGCAATGTACAAAACAATTTTCTACACGATCAATTTTCATTTGCAAACCAATTTTGAGGATAGACTTTTTCATCCAAACCGCGTTGTTTTAGTGGTACAAGTAATTGGATGCACGGGTACTGAGCACCATCAAATATGCACAAGCGAACTCGCACGCCTCATCGACAAGTCTGAACAATTGTTGTTCCGAAGCCAGATAAAAAATGAATAGGTAAGTTGAAATGTCGACAGTGCGTGCAAATATACAAAAGCTTTCATGTGTATATTGGATTTGTGAATAAAAACCCGGACTAAAGGTGTTTCGTGTCGGCATTATGCAACATCTGTATAAATATTCCTACTATAGAGATATTATTGTCGAATACTTGTCCAAGCAGCATCATGCAACTAAGTAGCTGTTCATCATCACCGTCATCATCAAATTATCATTATCAACCGATAGATGAAGGGACTTACACATGCCACGGTCTGATACCAAATTTCTGGAAAGTCACTTGCTTCTTTCTATTCAAAAATATATTTTCCAAGTCTAGTTGCATTCCAGATGGTAAATGGTCTAAAAAACATCGGTTAGCGTTAAGCTTTGACTACCAATAAAAAGTGGGTTACATAAAGTAAAATTTTAGTCCAAAGTTAACACATTCTGACTTTTGCAATCCATTTTGCATTTATCGACTGTCAAAATTTTATCCGTAACTGTAGCGTAATTTTAACCGCCTGTCTTGCAATTGGATTTTACTACGTAAAATTTTCGATCACTTTTTTATGTTTTACAGTTGTTGTAAGACGAATGAATAATTTTGAATTGAATATAATAAATCAAAATCGGCAAAACCTTACAACAAATTTAATTTGAACGAAAAACCAAGACTCTACATAAATGTAGTCGAGTAAATTTATTATAGTATGTTTTTACAGGCGTTCGAAGTTTCTTAATCTAAAATCAATAAAAACGACGTCAAACCAACTTGCGAATAGTACCTTAAGTTGGAAAAGGAAAGTCGGTCCTTTCGTTCAACACCTGTGTAACGATACGGTCGGTTGATAACGCTGGTACTTGGTAGTTCCTCCACCCAACGAATGAGATAAAACCAACGTTTTCTTGGTTATTTATTGCTCGAGTTTTCCGAAAAGACTTTACTAACTTTTATAGACATTTTGTGCCAATTATAATTTGGTTTTGTTCATAGAAATGGATCGAAAAACTAGTAGGTAAGTAAGTATTTTATTTAGGTTTAACGAACTGAAATGAACTCATTTTTAATAGGTTTCTAGTATGTGTCTTTAAATCATACTACGGTTCAAACGGTAGGTAAATATTAGGTGATATCGCATTAGAATAACAAAAATATTTCAGTATCATATTCGAATGTGAATTGACTAACTTTATGATAAAAAATCGGACAATAAGAGAAAATAAATAGAAAAAGTTAAAACACGAATTCATTTTAAAGCTCTCTAGTTTTTGTAGTCCGTAGTCTTTGTTAAATATCCATGGAATTTCGTATCATCGAATTTTTTTCATGATATAAAATTCCTGTTTATCAATTTCAACTTTCACAGAAAAAAAAACATCCATTTTTAATGCTTTTTCATTCAATGTTTTGACGGAAACAAAGATGCTTTTACAACAAAGAATAGTCCTTTATTTTAAGTATAGTAATTTATTAATTACCTACTTTACCCTTTTTGCTTCTCTATTTCTGACTAAAAGTTTTTTACACAACTATATTGTACTAAACGATTTTATATTTCAAATTTGATTTTAATATCGCGATCGGTACATAGAAGCTATGTAAAATCTACATAACAATGTTGGATATACCTATAACATTACGTGTTCATCATTATTAAATGATGTATAATATTATCAGTACCCTTATCATAAATGCGAAAGTGTGCTGGTTTGTCCTTCAATCACGTCGCAACGGTGCAACGGATTGACGTGATTTTTTGCATTGATCTACGCTCATATTTTAAAATCTTGATTATGAGTTTAAAAAGAGTGTCTTAATGATACAATTTATTCACTTGCATCTCCAAATATGAACATATATATATATATATGTCTCATAAAAATTTAATATATATAACTATTCAAGACAATAATATATATATTAAAGCATTGAATAGTTATATATATTAAATTAATTTTTTAATAATTTTTAATAATAATTTTTTAAGGATATAAAATATCTACGTCATATTCATAAGCTACCATACAAATAGTTCTATGACTACTTCGAAACGTATTTTCACGGACTCGGATCGGACGAGTGCGTAACTGCCCCTTCTTGTGTATAAACAATAATATTTTAAATTGAAATAATTTGAGTTTATACTTTTATTATTTCAATATTTAGGTATTTTACTCTTAAATAATTTCTATTGAATAAGTATATTATGTTTACTTATATATTTGTTCCAGCAGAGAACAAATGGCATCCTTTTTGAATACTTTTTCATTCAATGGCTTACCCGAAACAAAGATTTACTGTCCTTTTATCACCTTTTTTATCAAATATATGAATCAACCCTTTTCACTTTTCGATTTCTGACAAAAAAGATTTTTTTCACATCTATTTCACTGAGTTCTTTTCAATAGAACCGTGCACATAAAAACTTTGTATGGAAATAATATAATATGAATAATTGTTTACGAAATTGTTCGAAAACACTAATTTTTTTATGTACCTGGCTATTGAAACGTTTCTTTACTAAATATGTGCAAAGGTATATATTTGATATTGAATACAACCTTAGCAGAATATTATGTTTTGCCACGCTCTAGAGTCTAGATAATGTTGCCATAATAGTAAAAAACCGGCCAAGTGCGAGTAAGACTCGCGCACCGTACCGTAATACAGTCGTATTTTTTCGTCCGTGTTCCGTTAGGTAGGTACATCTAGAGACATAAACCGCTAAGAGTCTTGGACAGAGCGCCAACAGTTATAGTAAGACGTACTGTATCATACAGATACACGTATTTAATTTGAATATTTTGGATACCTGATTCGTACCAAAAAGTACGAAAATTTTATAAATATATAGCTGATCCTGGCTGTACTTACGTGGTTAGTCTAACGTAAGCTCGACCGTTATGTTTAGTTATGAAATCTTTCATTTTATAACCCAAGGAAAAGTGGCAGGCATGAGGACGCCTGTCCGCAGCATTATGGTCCGAAGAAAATATAGTGGCTCTAACAGTGATATTGAAGAACATATTATAAATCTTTATTTATAACAAAACAGTGATCTGAAAGTTGGAATTGCCTTAATGATTGTCATCACAAAAGTTTAAGTATTTTGAGTTTTTCAGATCAGTGTTTAAAGGTGTTTTAGGCGTTCGTGTTGGTATTGTGGTCCTGGCTTGTTTCCTAAACCGATGAATCGTTGGCTGCACTGCAGGCACTGTCCTTAAAGAATTTAGGCATTTTATTGGGAAAAATAATTTTGTGAGTTGCAATTGGCTTGCGTTGATGTCTTTCCACATAATTAAGAGATTAAGAACTAGTTTGATGAAAAAAAGAGAGGTAGGTACCGCAATGCAAAACAAATCAAGTTTTTTTTGAGTTATATAATCCTCGGACAGAGCTGATTATAATATCGTATACTTATAGGTACGTGTGTGCCTACTTATTGTAGTGAGACCACCTGAATAGCGGCGAGACTTAAGTTTAGTAAGTTATTTTGGTGCTTCCGTTTGTTGGTTAGAACTGGTCAAAGTTTCTAACTAGTCGTAGATAATGGTGGTTAAACTGGTTAAAGAGGAGTTTGCTGTGCGAGGTAGTCTTGTATTTGTGCTCCGTGATCTTATTCACCTTTTTAGAGTATAATTTTGTATTTTGTTTATGGCAAGTTGGGAAAATTCGTATACATGATCATAAAATAGTTTTCAAGCTAATCAATTTTTATCTCTAGTTTAGAATTTTTATAATAACTGTACATGCCAATCGGAGGTTATCCCTACCGAAAACTGTATATATTTTTAGTATATTAGATATAATATCATCAGTAAATAATTTATGCTACTATACCATTGTACATATATCACATTAGATATTACAACCCAAGTCTGCTGGTTATTATTTTACCTGCCTGGCTGCAATAGTGGTAACCTTGACGTGATCTCCAAGCCACCCTGGTCTACAAGCGACGTGAGCTACAAGCAACGTGAAGCAAACAAACGTGGTCAACAAATCAACGAGATCTTACGACGTAGCCGTGAGTTTTATTGAAAAAAAAATTCACCATGGCTCCTCCAACGCTTACTCCAGGAAGAAATATCGGCACAGGCACCAGTTCACAAAACTCATCTGACCCCAGCACAGACTTAAAGGCATCAACCACAATAGCTGAAAACAGCTCAAAGAATACCGCAATTTTGGACCGACTCACCGTGTCTCTGGTTTCCGTAGTTCGAAGCTATTGTCGCCTCACAAAAACAGGGAGACGAATACAAGTAAATACAACTATGTAGTGTCCAAGTTACCTGCCATACCGCAACAATATTTGATATTTTTTATTTATTTAAAGTGGGTCCAAGTACCATAACATGTTGAAAATCACGGATGTTGGAACAATGTAGGATGTCTCTAAAGAAGAGCTAATTCAAACGAAAAAGCTGTCAAAAATAGTAGGTATGGAGCAAAAATGTGTTTGCAGCCCGTAAAAATTTAGATAGGTATAGTAGGTACTTGACAGGTCGAGACGGCGATCGAGGAGGGAACGCCACGCACACCTGTACAGCCCGCGCGAACCCGGTGCGCGGGTAACGTGCGGGTGTGCGGGGCGTCCCCCGTTTCACACCCCGATTGCCATCTCGACATGTCACGGACTATATATGTTCCGAATGTCTTGTGTGTTTTGTGTTATGCAACTAACGTTTCGTGACATGTTACATCAATTCTTGAATTACCTTTATCACTTTTGCCTATTTAAATCATGATATTCTTGAATTACCTTTACCACTTTTGCCTATTTAAATCATGATATTCTTGAATTACCTTTATCACTTTTGCCTATTTAAATCATGATATTCTTGAATTACCTTTATCACTTTTGCCTATTTAAATCATGATATTCTTGAATTACCTTTACCACTTTTGCCTATTTAATTCATGATAAGTAATTCATAAAATAAGTTAGTGGGCGCATTTTGTTGTACAAAAGTCTAGCTCAGTGTGCAACTAAGGCGTTTCCGCTGGTCTTTGTTCCACGACACGCGGAAAGGCATCCATAATTCAATAGACGTCACACCGCCGCGCCGCCGCCGCTACCGATGTCCTCATTGAGAGCAAAGCATGAACTCTTTTGTTTCATCTCTCGTGCTCTATACACTAAAGGGGACTATATACATATAAATAAAAGAAGGAGGAACTGACAAACACACTGACGTAGGTATACATGCATCATGTGTATAAGCAGAGTGAACTAGAGTGAAGGAACTCTCGGGTTGATCCTGAATCGACGATGTGTCAAATATTAGGCTATCAATCAATCAATCAATCAGCCTGTTTGCGTCCACTGCTGGACATAGGCCTTCCCAAGAGCACGCCACCACACACGATCCTCCGCCTTCCTCATTCACCCACTTCCCGCTATCTTCTTAAGGTTGCGCTAACCCAGTGCGGGTAACGTGCGGGTGTGCGGGACGTCCCCTTGCCTCATACCCCGATTGCCATCTCAACCTGTCGCGGACTCTACACAAGCTTCTGCTCCTGACGAACCTACATATTTACTAGCTGATGCCCGCGACTTCGTCTGTGTGGAATCAGGTTCTTAAAACTCCTGTGTTAATTAACTCTTTGATTATCCGGGATATCCAGCGGGACGACGCGACGCCCCGCACACCCGTACGTCACCCGTGCTTGCCCGCACCGGGTTGGCGCGTGGGCTGTGCGGGTGTGCGGGGCGTTCCAAACAAACAAAACTAGAAACAACATAGAGCAACAGTGTGAAGTTTATGAATAATGTTCAGTGAAATTTTGAAACAGAAAAGAATAGATGGAACACAATTACTTAAACAGTACTCTACACGAGCGTCCTATTTCATTCGCGCTTACGGTAATAGGTTTTCTGTTCCCCTCTCTCCTCTAGACGTTGTACCGGCCCGCCCAAGCTCCTCCCTACCCCTCTGTCTCCAAGCCACCAACAATGACCTCGTATTTCAGACAGAATTGCACAGACACGGAACAGAGAACGTGGAATAGCTCCGGTCTTTATAACGTTCGCAGATCATACTGACACCTTGAGCTATCGATACTTAGAGAGAAGTCTTCATGCCAAGACAAGAGTTAATAGGTAATAGGCATCTTTTAGGCAAGCGGGCTCCACCTTAGACTGCATCATCACTTGCCAGTGAGTCTTATCTACAGTCAAGCGCTAGTCTCTATAAATTAAAAAAAAGAATGACTGGGAAACCGAACCTATACAATATTAATAACAATAGTCCCGACTGAATATTAGCCACAGCAGCCAATCTTTACAGACATTAGCCATTTACATGGGAGATATTAAAGTGCATAAGAAGGTGTGCCAAAATAGGAGCACTCTTTATTACTTCTCTCACAGCCCAATTGATTAGAAAGATTCGTAAAGGCCGAGTAGGTGCATGGTACTTAGTACCTACCTACTTACCACACAAATCAGAAAATGGAACATTGTCTTTTTGTTGTGGTTTTATCACAGTAGTTAACATTCATAAAAAAGCTCTTAGCCTTAATACCAATTTAATGCCTTCTTACTCTTAACTTAAAGAAATTCTATAAGTACATATGTATAATACCGATTTGCAACTTTGTGAACAAACATTCGATGCTACGTTTTGGGCAGATGCCGATAACATCCCCTGCACCAACTTCGACGTTAAGGCATGGCAATGCCAATTCAAATTTGTAACTAGGTAAGACAACTTTGGTAAATACTGTATCTAAGATCTCATTTTATGGACCCTTACTAACTAAATAACTAGCTTATTCACGGGACTTCGTCCGCGTGGACTACACAAACTTCAAACCCCTATTTTACCTACTTAGGGGTTGAATTTTCAAAAATCCTTTCTTAGCAGATGTCTACGTCACAACAGCAATCTGCATGCCAAATTTCAGCTTGATCCGTTCAGTAGTTTGAGCTGTGCGTTGATAGATCAGTCAGTCAGTCACCTTTTCGTTTTATATATTTAGATATAGATTGACATATTATTGCTTAAGGTCATGCCTTCTTTTCTGTCGTCCATTTGACGAGTAGGTATAAGCCATGTTTACGAAATAAATGTAAGTATATTTTTTTTAGTAAGGGCCTTACACTTTTATGGCAGCCTGACCCGCCCGATGACACCATGATGCTGAAATTATTGTATAATTAAGAGTATCTTAGGAAAATTATTATAACCCTCATAGCTATTAGGCAGATGCTGTTATAATAGCAAATAGATTCAAATTAATTTAATTTCAATTCAATTTATTTCCACAAAACTATGCTTACAATTTGAAAACCCTTGGTACACAAAAATGTGATTCTTTAGTTCGTCATGTAAGCGAGTGCTTTGACACGCGTAGTACTAAGGTAACTAAGGTAATTTATGTTACCAAGATGATCTAAAATAGGTATCTGATACTTTCACCAAAAATTTAGCAATTGAGAACCCACTACGGACTTGGTAGCGGCCGAAATGATTGGTCGTGTGCCCCAAAGTCTAAAGCGTGTAAACTGTAGACAGTAGACACTACAATATTTCGCATACAATACTTCTATGTTGTTGTTACTTAAACACTTTTCCGTAAGTAAGAAGATGTTGTGTTTTTATTGATATTTGTTTCCATTAAAGCCCCTTTCCAGCGGGATTAACATAGCTCCCCCATTTACTTTTACTACGTGCCGGCGCGAACGATCTTATTTCGAGAATAATAACAAATTCACTGATTTCTTAGTAAAAGCCAAAGTTTCCTAATGGTTATTTCTTACTGTAGTAATAATTATTTGTTTCTAGAGTATTGTTATACCTATATTTTACTCCTTCAGTCTTTTAAAAATATATCATTATTATAATTACGTTTTAGTGAATGAGAACTGTTTGTTGACTTATGTTTCGCTCAAAGTCTATATAAAAGTAACTTTTTTTAATAGATTACGTACCTACAGTTATATTTCTACTTCACGTCAATCAAATTCAGTCAAATCTAATTCTTGTTTTGTATAATCAGGTGCATTTATTTACGTAGCGTAAAACTTTTTGCAAGTATAGGTAAAGGTAAGAAAAAAGGTATGGGTATACCGACTTGACCACCTGATTGTTCTAACTAGAACGAGACTGGCTTTACCGCAACAACCGATTTTGCTGGTTAAATTGATCGGGTGATCAATTGGAATATATCGGTTTACGTGGATTGTTGATACTTTTCTAGTTCTATGCATTGCGTGGTAGCGATACATTTATTTTTCGTGTGCATACGGCCCCTTCAATCACGCGGTGGGGGCATCACAATTATTGGCTGCCACAAGCACGTCGTGATGGCACTTCCGGACGGTTTTCGAATTTGCTACCTGAAATTCCATAAAAAGTTGAGAACACACAACAGACGTGAGTAAGCCGGGACAGATAGTATTTATAAAAGTTGAGAAATTTTACGTCATATTGCTCTTTCATAATATTCATAGAAATTTAATAAGAAAGAGTTTTTAAAGGAATGAAAGTAAAAGGCAATCTTCTGTTTAAATTTTTATGTAAAAATATTTGTTTTGTGCTAAAAATTACGTGCGAAATTTAATTTTTTTTATAGGTTACTTAGTAAAAATGTTTTTTATTATAGCATAGTACCTACCTACCTAAGTTTAATAAATGTTTGAACATTTACGAGTTCTAGTAGGTACCAGGAAAGTAGGAAAGTGTGTTATAGACACCTACGTATGTCTATAACATATTATAAATGATTTTCAGTGTCACTTCCACGAAAACCGGCATACAAAAACAATCTTAGTTCCAAATCATATTTTCTACGTCGTCGTACAATATTATGTAAATTGTAGAGCCCAGCTTTCATCTGCTGTGTTCTCCCAAAACTACAATATGGGGTTATTCAAGTGACAGATATGCAGATTCCCTAAAAGCCGACAACGCATTGCTAGTTCCTTTGTAGATATTCTCGAGAACTTCGAGCAGCATGTCTGAGTACCAATTTTGTCAATTTACAAATATATTTAGGCCAGCAGTAATAATTTAATATCAGGTAATCTGCCTGCTAGTTAAAATAATGAAAAGTACTATCTTATTAATAACTAAAATAAGTATTACCTACCTAATCCAGCCATGTTTTAAGTACCACTAAAATGTGCTATTTCATTTTTAAATGTTTTGCCTGTAGTTGGTATAAATTTAAATAATAGTAGGTAACATGTTTCAGGTAACTACGTGATAATTTTATGAGCTTTTTACACGAAAGTTTAAGCTTTATTAGGTCACGTTCATGCATTATAAAATTCTTACTCTATCGTTTAATTTACAATGATAAGGAGGAAGAAGGTAATATTATTATTTTGTTTGGGACTGGAAAGAAAGACTTTAATAGTTACTAAATAAAAATATAAACATACATATACTAATATATACCTACCTATACTACTGTTGCGGTACTGTATTCCTAATTAAATTTTGATTCAAATTGTCACAATTACCTATTTCACAGCAGTGTTTTAATAATTTTATCTCAACCATTATATTTTTGATTACGTTGTTAGATCATGGTGTATTTCGATTATGTTTACCCATTTTATAATATTCAGGTTTAGGATTGCACCTATACCTGATTCAGTTCATAGTTCATACCGGTGTCAAATGTGAACTTTATGTCTATGTCAACACAGCTCAGTTTTGAAATTACATTGAACGTAGTCATATGCAAGCCCTCGTCAATGCCACGATCCGGAAAGTCAATTACTCCATCATGAGATAATCCGTTAATATGCTTTATGCGATTGTCATAGTGATTAATTCTATCGGTCCCAGCCAAGCCAACTCGGTTATGTAAATAAGTTTTTTTTATTGACGATTGAGTATGATGTAGTAGGCTTTTCAAACTTTATATTATCAGGTTTTATATGAACGACAATCTTTTAAGATGATTATGTTGGAGAAAACCTACACTTAGACGAAAGGCCGACAACACATCGATGCCGGCAACGCATTGGCGGTTTCTGTGGTGATGCAAATATTCATGGGCTTATATCACTAATATAATAATCACTTAACACCAGGTGAGCCGCCAACTCGTTTGCTCACTATTTTTATTAAAAAAACTGGTGTGCTGTGATCTTTTAGTCTCACTTAAAAAACTGTACATATCTATGCTTCTATACTATTAATATTAAAAGTGTTTGTTTGTTTGGTTGTCCTTTCTTCATGCCCTAACTAAGCAACCAATCGACTTGATTATTGGCATAGAGATAGTTTTTTTTTTTTTTTTTTTTTAATCTGTTATTTTGTAAGGGGCTTTTACAGATAATCTATATGCCAGCCCCATCGTTACAAACTAAATTAAAATCAAACTACATAATTAAACCTAAAACTATATCAATTTGAAAGAATCACTAACAAATTTATACACTTTGATTGCCGAAATGCTCGAAGGCTTGTTCAAAATACAGTTAAAAATACCAATACTCATAAAATTTAAATTTAGTTCACACGTTAGTGCTTCTCTCAAATTATGATTACGAACACATGCCAATAGTAAGTGCGAAACATCTTCTACCTTACCACATACTTCGCAATTGGGAGAATCCCTTTTCCTCATTAAGTGTTTAAACTTGCCTAATGGCATGTGTCCGGATCTAAGTCTAAATGCTATAACTAACTTATTTCTATTAATTTTACTATTTACAAACCAAGGTATACGAGGAGGTTCGGATTGAATTGTTCTATACCATATCCCTTTATCGAGTGATCTCTTATTAAAATATTCATTCCAAATTTTAAAACAAATAGTTTTGAATTTTGAAAACACTTCGGTGTAGTGAGGTTTTATGTTATAATTTATTCCATTTAAAAGAGCCGAATTTGCCAATCGATCCGCCTCCTCGTTACCGGACAGTCCAATGTGGGATGGAATCCACTGAAACTTTATAAAAAACCCCTTGTCTCTACAATCTTGTATGATACCAAGGATAGAATATGCTATCGATATTCCATTGCAACCTTTAGTACATCTAATAATATGTTGCAATGCACTTTTGCTATCTGTCAATATAACTGCTTTTTTCACATCAATTGCTAAAATGTACTTAAGAGCTTCAAAAATTGCTATCAATTCGGTAGTTAATATCGATATATGCTCATTGTTTACTTTAAATATTTTGTGACTGTTACGATTCGGATCATATATAGCCGCACCTGCACCCGATTCACTCTTTGATCCATCAGTATAAACCTTGTAAAACTCACTGTAAGTATTATTGATTTCCTGAATAACTTCATATTTTAATCTATTAATTTCGTACGACCTCTTACCCTTATTAACACATTTTAAATTAATTATAATATTATCATCATATTTTATATTACTGATCCATGAATTTAAAGTAAACATCTCCATTACTTTAGAAGAGTTAATAGCCTCTGTTTTAGTCTCGTCATATGTGATAGCAAGTAAAGGTTTTTTTTTATTCAGCCAATATCTTGATTCACCTACATTACTAAGTTTGTCTAAACTATTTACAATGTCATTATTACACCATGATTGTACCTTAATACAACACTTATATGCTAGATATTTCCTTCTAATGAACAACGGAGGAATACCCATTTCATTTTCCATAACGTGTATAGGTGTACTACGAATGAATCCTCCTATAATTCTAAGTGCTTGATTTTGAATTCTATCAAGCTTGAACAGGTGTGTTTTAGCCGAATTATCATACAAATAAGAGCCGAAATCCATTCTACTACGTATTAACGCAATGTATATTCTGCGCAAATGCATAGGATGGACTCCCCAACCTGATCCAGCTAAAATTTTGAGAATATTTAGATATTTAGTTGTTCTCTCACTAATCTCATTTAAGTGTTTCGTCCACCTTAAAGATTTATCTAACCAGATGCCCAAATATCTTATATTATTTACAATTTGTACAATTTGACCATGAATTTTAATATTAAATTGCTCTGTTTTCCGCTGTCTTGTAAATAAACATATTTTAGTTTTACTAGGAGATGGTTCTAAGCCAATTAGCCTCAATTTTTCCACCACTATATTAATAGCACATTGCATTTTGAAAATTTGTTCATGCCAATTAGCTCCTCTTATGTAGAACACAAAATCATCTGCATATTGACTAATAGCTACACCTGGAATAATGTTTTGTGTGATTTCTTGCGTTACAATATTAAATATTAGAGGAGAAATCGGATCTCCTTGAGCTAAGCCCATACTAGTCCATCTCACTATATCTGAACCTCCCTTATTATCAGCTACAATCCTTAAATACCTTTCACTTAAGTAACACCATAAATATCTGCATATTTTCGAACCTACACCAATTTTATCAAGTGTTTTAATAGCTTCATTAACACCAACATTATTATACGCTCCTTCTATGTCTAAAAATAAAGCCAATGTGGGTTCGTTTTTAGAAAATCCTTCCTGAATATATGAGGTTACAAGAGTAATACAGTCTAAACAAGATCGGCCTCTTCTAAAGCCGGAGGTGTTTTGAGATAATAATTGATGTTTTTCAACAAACCATTCGATGCGCTTGGTTAGCATAGAATGAAATATTTTACAAATGCATGAAATAAGTGCAATAGGTCTTAAATTATCAGACAAAGAACCATTAATACCTGGTTTTGGGATAGGCACAATCGTTACATCTCTCCATTGATTCGGTATTTGGCCAGCAACAATAATGGAATTATAAAGCTTGAGTAACTCTATTTTAGCGTTTAATGGTAAGTTATAAATCATGGAGTATGTCACTGCATCTTCTCCAGGTGCCGTGTCTTTCTTTTTTAAACAAACTAATAACTCTTGTAAAGTAAAAGCTGATTCTAACATAGTGTTCTTAGATTCTAATTTTGGCATCGATGCTAATGCGTAATCAGGTGCTAGCTTACATAGTAAATCTACTTTTTGTTTATCAGATGCATACACTCTCCGTTTTTTGTATCCCTTTACCCATCGCATTTTATCCCACATAACAGACGCTGACGTCTCCTCACTAATACTATCACACATATTTTGCCAATCAAGTGACTTATACTGACATATGACCCTTTTACTTTCTCGAATTTTTTGTTCTAATATGTTAAGATTATCGGGTGTTGGATTGCGACGAAAATGTTTTAATGCTAATCTACGTTTAGCAACAGCCTCCGATATAGAAGCACACCAATAAGATTTGGGTTTAAATTTAGATTTTGGACTAGTGCAAATTTTAAACATAGGTATATGTTTATTAGCAGCATCATTTATTCTGTCTATAAAGGAATCATAACCTTGTTGTATATTTTGAATGTTAATAGGTGAATGAAATGCTTCTTGAAGAGTTTCACGGTAAGAATCCCAGTCAGCCTTTTTAAAATTACGTTTTTCAACGAATTGTAACTTTTCCACATAATTGATAGTGTATTGAATTACTAAATGATCACTACCCAAATTTTCTTTAGTAACCTGCCATTTAATGCTAATCGCTATATCAGAAGATACAAATGTGACATCTGGTGAAGTTTCTTGTAAATTATTCAGATTTAATTTAATCCTCGTAGCTTCACCATCATTAATTGAAACCAAACCAGATTCAAGACAAGCATCCTGTAACTGGTTACCTCTAACATCACATTTATTCGCCCAATTAGTGTGGTGACCATTAAAATCACCGGCAATTATGCTTCTTTTCCCGAATTTTGCGAAAATTCCATCCCAATCAGCCTGAGTAGTACGAACAGATGACGGACAGTACACAGAGACAATGTTTTCTAAATTATTACAGTTAAGAACCTTAATATAGACTATTTCTATTCCTACATTACTAATATCAATATTACAAATTCTAGCTTTTACACTTTTATGCACTATTATTGCTACACCACCATAACCATCACATCGGTCTTTCCTGAATATGTTATAACCGCTAACATTAAAATCATCCTCCTCACTGAGCCACGTTTCACTCAAAATTGCAATATGTATCTTCTCTTGATCCAAAAATGCTTTAAAAATTGTTAATTTTGGTTTCAGACTCTGACAGTTCCATTGCATAATGTTTAAAGTGAGCCTGTTGTTGTAGCTATCCATTATAAAATAGACTGAAGAAATTTTTTAAAATGTCATTATCTTTAATTAATCCAACTACCAGCGTTTTAATTTCCTCTATGACAACTTTGAAAATCAATTTCATTTTATTCTCGAAACTTATATGTGAAAAACATACTTCCTTAATTTTTAATAACAATCTTACAAAGTCAAATCTGTTACGTCTCTTCTTATATTCCTCTTTATTTTCTCCTTGATGTCGTTCTCTTTCTGTGTTTTCAGTGATACATTCTGTATCACAAACCACACTTTCTGTCTTATTTCCTTTTTTCTTCCTTTTTTTAACTTTCTGTGCCCCTGTCGATGTCGTTTCAATATTCTCCATTTCTATTTCACTATCTGATGACTCTTCTTTCTCTTCATTATGAATTACAGCTTCGGTAATTAGAACGTCTCTATATGTTTTATTTAAATTCTTCTCATTATAACTTACATTACGGTTATTGAATGCTTCATTCCTTCCGTCCATATTATCACGCCGAAGTCTATCACTTAATTTCTTTTTATCGTAATATATAGACAGAGCTTTTCGATATTTACAGTTCTCCTCACACATAATCTTCCTGATCTCTTTTTCTTTGAGAAATACCGGACAGGACATTCTGTCAAGCGCCATATGATCCCCATTGCAATTAATGCAAGTATATAACTTAGTCTCACAATTTGAGTGTTGTTTTCCACATTTCGGGCAAAAATCCTTTTTTATTGGGCAAAATTTCTTCGAATGACCATATCGCCAACAAGAAGCGCACTGCGTGACAGGAAATGTGAATGGTTCCACCTTAAATCTGCACCCGTATATTAGTATATACGAGGGTAAGGTAGGACCTTTAAAACACACCCTTACTGATTCACTCTCAATCCACTCACCATTATCCAAACATCTCCTTAATCTTTTAATAGATAAAATTTCGAATTCACTTTCTAAACTCGCCCGCATTTCTTCCTCTTGAACATCCAAGTCAATGTTTCTTACTATACCGAATGTCAATTGCAACCCCTCTGTTAACTGACATCTATAATCCGTTTCCGCAAACTTTTTATTGCTTAGTAACTTATGAGCATTTTCTTTGTCACCAAACTCTATCAAAACTTTATAAGGGCTTTTATATTTAATACTCAGTATATTTAGTATACCTTCTGATCGCAATAGTTTCGCAAATGCCATTTTTTTAAGCAAAATTTCCTTAGACGTAACGCTCACCTCAATCTTTTCATTTTCTTGTGCATGTCTCGACATGTCGATGTCGTCATTGCAATCACTGCTACTTGACTTACGTACAGCTAGACGTTTGGTTCGCCGTCGCATCACCGTTGTAAATCCTTCTTCATCAATACTTGCGCCACTACTGTCGCGCAAACTTTTTTCCCGCTGCCTTTTTTCACATCGTACACTTTCGTCAAATTCATTTTCACGCGGAATATATACTTCACAATCCATTTCCTTATTAACTTCACTCATATCTACATTTTATTATTTTGATGTGGGTAGACAAAAAACTTATATCAATTATTGAGAAAGCGTCCGCTCCAAAGCAGTGCGTTCGCACGAATGATAGAGATAGTTCAAAAGACGGAAAGTAACATAGACTACTTTTAATCCCGGAAAATTAAAGAGTTCCCTTTAAAAACTAAATCCATGCGGGCGAAGTCGCGGGTATCAGCTATGATAAAAGCATCAGATATCATAAATATATTACGATAAAAGCTATGAATGGATTTTTGAAAGAAAGAAAGAAAAGACGTTTATTTATACAACTGTGCCACACATCACAACTTAAAGCTAAGAGCTGGTTGTTCCGGCGCTTCTTCCACCTGAGAACAAGCAAAAGAAGCACCGGAACAAACTGTCATGTGTGGCACAACCCGAAAAAAGGGTCCCAGCTCAGCATTATGCTGTATGCCTAATTTTGTAAATTGTACATCATAAACTTCAGATCTTCAGAACTTCAGTATGTTTTGTATCTATGCATCTATTCTCCGAGGATTTGCTGAGTGGCAATCCTCCTCTTGACCTCAATTCACGGTAACAGGGTTAATAAATCAGGTAATTCTACTTGAAATTAATCCGATAGATGATAGTACGGTCTACTCGTTTAAATAGTTGTTATTTATATCTATATCTATCTATACTATTATTTAAAGAGGTAATGTCGTTAAGTTTGTTTGTAGGGGGTAATCTCTGGAACTACTGAACCGATTTTGAAAATTCTTTCACCAATAGAAAGCTACATTACATTATTCCTGAGTGACATTATACACGCGGGCAAAGCCGCGCTGATCAGCTAGTTGTAGATAATTAGATACCTACGTGGAACTGATTGAAATGTTTTTCTGATCAAGGTTTTTGAAAGAAATAAGTAATTTATAGGCTATATTATATACACGCGGGCAAAGCCGCGCTGATCAGCTAGTTGTAGATAATTAGATACCTACGTGGAACTGATTGAAATGTTTTTCTGATCAAGGTTTTTGAAAGAAATAAGTAATTTTATGATTTTTGAACATTTTGCGTTAAAAAAAAACTATATACAGATGTGAATGCAATAGAGTTTAGTACCAAAAAGTGCCCTCCTCTATTAATCTGTGCCTAAAGAGGGCCTATCAATCGATTGCGCTGGAAATGCAAAGTTAACTCCAGTCGGCAACTAGGTAGTTGACTGACTTTGAAGGTCCAAATTAGCCTTTAAGTTTCGCCCGCGCCTCGAGGAGCATGTTAAGCCGTCCGTACTATTATTATCATTAACAATTGTTAAACTGAAATAGTTCTCTTCGAAAGCGGAAGGATCTGGGACCCCACCTCATTTATTACTATTCCAAGAGTACCTTTAGTATTATGTGATAGGTAAATGAATGAGGTTACAATTCAAATCACTCATCAATAAGTAGATAATACCAGGGACGAAATAGAGAACAAATTGATTAGCAGTAGAAATGACAAAGTGTAAAAGCGTTACTTTGTTTTTAAAGCTTTTATCTACTCTTGGTTTACGATTGGAATTTAAACTTTAGTAGTAGGATCAGATGGCAGAACTCCCGTTATTTCAGCAAAGCGCGCTCCTTGAAGCGACTCAATATCCCCCAAGAATTTTGTACGTTCAGGGATTTCTTTGATTGGTCTCTGAGTTGGTACAAAGTGAAAATCTATTGACTGTTATATGCGGCAAATACTTGGTATCCCTATACCTTCCTCTGTTAATACCTTCAGGTATTAACAGAGGCCGACAGGCGACATTTATACCTAGTAGGTCGCACATACAAAGTCAAAGTTTAATTCACTGTAGATTTATAAAGGCAACTATAAATGGCACAAAAACAATTGAAGCATTGTATCAAATCACTATTTCCAGTAACCAATGCTGAAAGTCAACCCGTGAGTGGCTATATAATTTTACTCACACTTACTTCAATAAAAACCGATGACTACAGACACAGTCGCAGCCCTGTCCACCTCTTCCCTCTTCTATGTATACCGATACAGGCATCATCATCGTGTAAGTACTTTACCTTTGCTTTCTCTCCACCCATTCCTGTCAGCCGCTAGCTTCTTCCAATGTTACTTTATGTTGAAATCGACTATGTTTCTCTTAGCGAAGTCTTTAAAGCGCATCCTTACTCTATGAAAGGACTGAGTAGCTTACAGTACGTATAGGTTGAAATGGCAGGGTCACAACAACCACCAATATCCTCGGAGTCTATATATCGCCACAGTTCGTAGGATTACCTTTGTTTGTTCCTGGAGTTGGTTCAAAGCGAACAGTCTATTGACATTGGTTGTCACGGCAAATACCTACTCGGTGTAGCTTTATTTACAGAGCAGTCGTATTAAGCTTTATTCTACACGGAATATAGTTACTTATTGTTTATAGAGATAATAGATATGTTTATGTTGTATTCGTTACAATCAGAACACTTAAGCGGTCAAAAGTGATGATTAAAACTGAAAAAAAAACTGACTGCTTTTGGTGAAAAAAAAATGGTTAGTCATAATGCTTTTGACTGAAAAATACTGGTCAAAAGTGGTTGTGACCAAAATAGCTTTGAACCGGGAGAGTTTAGTATAAAGGTTTTGATAATTAAGTAGGTGCGTACCTAGGTCGTTATTTAATGCAAATGTTTTATTTGCGGACGGACGTCTGAAGCTCCAGATGTAGTACGTAGTAGATGAACTGAAATTAATATTCAAAGCATTACGAAGTTGTCCTCGGACAGTATCATAAATTATTATGGCAGTTGCATAGCGCATATTATCCGCTTATCTAATAAAGGAATAATTGACTTTCCAGATCACCATTAACAAGCAATTTCTAAGCCAAACAAGACAAGAAAAAAATACCTACTTACTATCCGTCCACACAATTTGTGTATTGCAGAATAACTTGATTTAAATAAAATAAAACAAGGAAATATCATTTAAATAAATAGATCCACACGATTGTATCCCCAAAAAGTAAGCCATAGCTAAATTTATTTGAATACAGATGCTTCGGTATTTGATGTTCAGTATGGGCCAGATTTCACTCACAGAAGCGTTCGTTTTACACGCTTAAAACTGAGTAGGTAGTTTCATTTTTTTTTTGAAGTACAAACATCGTGTGAACGGTTCTATAGATACCTACTTAATAATATATGCGTCAAGTTTTCTGCAAGATTGTTTTAAAAAAATCGTACGATATTAATGCCGTGTGAAAGGGGTAGTTACTACTTCTTATAAAATATTTTGATAGGTATAATAGGTACGCGTTTGTCTCGGGATAAATTCTAAGTCACGTGTAATCCGCCCTCCCACAGCAGCTCTATACGCTACCTCACTGTAAACTCGTGGGATTAATTATTAACCACTGAACAGAATTTTACCTTAAACATTATTACCATCAAATGTAAACATAATAATATTATAAACATTGGTGTATAACATAAAACCAATAAGTTAACAAAAACTATTGTTAGACAGTTTTGTATTTAACTCACAAACTGAACCGCCCCGGCATCGCTCGTGTTGGGCGCAATTTTGAAAATCAAAGAAGGACCCTCAGGTCTACGTGTCTTAAAAAATTACAGACATATATAATACTTGGTAATGTATTGAAATTATTAAACCCTACAAAATAAGAGAAGTTTTATGAAGAATGCTAAAACCAATCGGTATTTATTAAAATCTGTAAACTAACCCAAGTTCGCAATTGAGTGAATTAAATTGAATTGAAGGTAACGTACAATGTGAAACCAAAGCCTATAGTACTACAATGAGCAACCTCCTTTCATGTTTCTAGACCCTCGATTTAAACTGTTTTTTGATTATGTCAGTTAGTCAGTTTCTCTTGAAGATGATCGAAAGATCCTTCGTTCTCACGTTAAATTTAGACTTTGTTTGTATAGCATCAGGATCGAGGAGTGGAAACCCGGAATTTCAACTTCTCAATCCAAATATACTAAAATACCCGAAGCGAATTAATTAAGACTATTTAAAATAATCTTAATTTATCCAAACACGCGATTTTAAATATTCGATATTTTTATTTATTTTGGGAACGCTATATAAACAGTATTAACAAATTCTTACTCAAACATTACTTCGTTCTTATTGCGGCATTAATATCTGACAAAAGTCAATTAAATAACAAAAGTTTCGTGCTTAGAGACTGTTAACATGTTAGTTCATAAAATATCTCGAAATAAAATCTGGATGTATTAATAATACCTTTACTTTTCTGTTTATGTTCTTACGTCATTAAGGGGTGGATTCATTCCACTCAAAGTATAATCAGATAGATCTATGCCTCATATTATTGTCTAAATGAATTCGCATTTCAAAAGTTTGTTCCAATAGTGTTCTAATACCTGTCGTATTTATAAGTAGGTAGGTACAAGATGATGCTCGCAAATTCGTCCGCGTGTATATAGGTCATTATCCCCTAGGAACTCTGATTTTCCACATGAAAATTATTTTTTATGTGTTCAAGGTGCAAGCTACCTCTTTGCAAAATTTTATCAAATCTTATTAAGCCGTGATAAGGTAAAAGACGGGCATGAATCTTTGATATGCCTGCCTGATCGCTTTATCGATAAACTTATATTTTTATATATTTATTGGGATATAAAAATCCTGAGAGAATTCTTTAATTTTCCGGAATAAAAGTAGTCTTTGTTACTTACATTCTAGGTATTTAAAACTATACATATCCATGCAAAAATCACGTCAATCCGATGCGGTGTTATTGAAGAAAAAACAACAAATCAATAAAAACTCACTTTCGCATTTTTGCATAGGTATAGTAGTACATTAGTGATGTAAATGACCCTTATAGTAGGTATATGTTATCTTAAAATAGAAAAAAGCATATGTTATTAGGGAAGTGAATTTCCTTCACAAAAGTATTTTCAGGTTCAATGTGCATGTTTTCACGTAGGCTGCGTTATTGTTCGTTTCGCCGTCCACGTCGGTTTTTAACGTTGCGTAGGCTCGAGTCGTGTTGGAATTTCACGAAAATAAGTTACGACTGACACACGAGTTTTATTAATAGCAGTTTAAAGTAGGTATAAACTTAGTATTTGATGCATTAAACGCCTATTGAACGCGTATTCAAAACGAAAATCGGGTTAGCTGCAGTCATTAGTATGACAATCATCATCATCATCATCATGACCAACCCATAGCCAGCTTACTACAGAGCACGGGTCTCCTCTCAGTATGACAAGGGTTTGGCCATAGTCCACCAGGCTGGCCAAGTACGCATTGAAAGACTTCACCATATCTTTGAGAGCAGAACTCTCAGGCATGCGAGTTTCCCCACGATGTTTTCCTTCACCGTCAAAAGCGAGTGATATTTAATTACTTTAAACGCTATGTACGTTAGTCCGGGCATGCACCTCTAACTCCGAAAAGTTAGAGGTGCGTGCCCGGAATCGAACTCCTGGTCTCAGATTAGGAGACGGATGTCCTAATCACTAGGCTATCACAGCTTATAATTAAAAATATAGTTAGTATGACATTAGACATTAAATAGTAAGCAAAAGTGAGTGACCTGTCTAGTGCGTAGTAATATATTAAATAGAGGTCGTTGGTTTAATGATATTATTCTCCATTTTCTTGACACGTTGACAATTAATAGTATACGAGCACGACGAGTCAGAAAATAAAAATTGTCAAGTTTAAAAGATTAATAACTGGACTTAATTAAAACAACTCAAATCAACAAAAGGAAAATAGGAACCCTTATAGAATCACTTCGTTGTCTGCATGTCTGTCTGTCCATCTGTCGTGTATGTCATAAAACGTATAGGATACTTCCCGTTGACCTAGAATCATGAAATTTATTAGGTAGGTAGGTATTATAACACAAGTAAAGAAATAAATCCGAAAACCGTCAATTTGTGGTTGCATCACAAGAAAAAAAATTTAAATGTGTTCATGAACAAATATTGGTAAGTATTTTCAAAGTAAGATAACTATACCAAATGGGAAATCATATAAAAGAGCTTTACTTGTAGGCATTCTAAAAAAGATTTTTCTTTATTTTTATGCATAATAGTTTACGATTTATCGTGCAAAATGTGGAAAATATACGACTGTGTACGGAACCCTCGGTGCGCGAGTCTGACTCGTACTTGGCCGGTTTTGTAAAAAAAATCATACGCCCATGAATGTTTTTTTTATAAAATGTGTTCGTACAAACGAAATAAGATTGGATCGCAGGCACCGACTTTTAAGTACGCTTCATCAGGATAGCTAGCTAGCCCCTTCTAGTAGATTTCGATTAATGGTGTAAATATGAAATAAAAAATATAAACTCTGAATAAGTAAAATTAAATTAAAATTATGTTTACTAATATTTTTACGAAAAGCGTAGTCTAGATAGAATAATCTAGAAATTAAAATAATAGTAATTATTATTATTATATTTCAGACACAATTCTAATGCGCACGCTGAAGGCTCTCTACACATAATATGCACAATTTTGTGAATGCTGTTGATTACGATTAAATAAATAAAATAAATATAAAGTCTATTATTAGTGTGGAGAAACTCATCCCTAAGCTTTTTTGCCTTTTTTGTTTTAAGCTTGAGCCTATTTCGGCATTATTTCTGACAATATAAATAATCACACATCTTCAAAGGCATTATAACGTCGGACATTTTAAGATCTACCAGATTTCACTTAATCCTTTGTATGACAAACGTTTGCGTTTGACAGGTTTTTAATCATACGGCTCCATCCCAGATTCTGTGACATCCTCGCAACGATACACACGTATTTATTAGCTTTAATTCACTGAGATTCACAATTTACCTTCTGGAAATATTTTAAAAATACCAAACTATCATATTGAACTTTTCATTCTGAGAGGAGACCCGTGTTCGGCGATGGGTTGGGTCGTGATGATCGTGATGATTATGATCATGTTAAAATATGACACCATGTTAAAAAATCTTTTTTCAATGGCCAATCTAGTGCGTAGTATAGTATAAAGATTATTGGTTGAATGTTGGTTATAAACCAGATTGTTAAAAATACCTACCTAGAGTTCGCGACAGCTCGAGATGGCAATCTGGGTGGGGACGCTCCGCATACCCGCACTAGCCCGTTGCGGGATAGCACGGGTGACGTTCGGGTGTGCAGGGCTTCCCCCGCCTCATACCATCTCAACCTGTCGCGTACTATAGATATGTATTTGTATTTGCATAAAGAAATGTGTGCAAGTTAAATCAACAACAGAAGTAACGTGGACCCCTTGAAATTTCCATAATAAAGAGGCGTGTTAAACGTGTGTTCACTGTACATACGTTACTAAATACTTAATGGTGTTGGTTTTTCAAACAGACTGGCAAATGAGGCGCACTTGCGAGGCGACTACGGTTATGTCAGCCAGCCCGTAAATTTCCTAGATAAGCAACCCTCTGACGTCCGGGACGAAGACGTGCGCTCGCTTATTGCATTAGTTGTGTTTTGACTTGAACTAATAGTCAAATGAACTGAAATTACTTTTGTCCCGTCCAAAAGATTTTAAAGCAAAATACTGGTTATAGTAGGAATAGTAGTGATCTAAGCCCTATTCGGGGAGTCTGGGATTCGATTTTCGGAGTTATGTGCATTGTGCATTTTAAGCAATTAAATATCTATCACTTGCTTTAATGATGGAGGAAAATATCGTGAAGAAAGCTGCGTGCCTGAGAGTTCCCTATAATGCTCTCAAAGGTGTGTGAAGTGGACGTGGTGGCTACTATCATTAATTCATCAATAATTTCATTGAATTGATAGGTATGTCGAAAAGGCAAAAATGAAAAGTTAAATAATATACCTAATCCGAGCTCTGTGTCCCACCCACTGCCACTTCAACTTCGCAACCCATTGAGCTATGTTGGTTACTTTGATTCTTCTACGGATCT
This sequence comes from Maniola hyperantus, assembly GCF_902806685.2. Lineage (NCBI taxonomy): Eukaryota > Metazoa > Arthropoda > Insecta > Lepidoptera > Nymphalidae > Maniola > Maniola hyperantus. The sequence goes on from NC_048543.1 coordinate 8,627,611, forward strand.
CCTAATTTCTGATTTGATAACGTAGAGAAATTCCGAGCATAGTTCTCTTTATCTAGCTATGAGGCTTTCTTATGAGACCCATAGTTAGCAACCGTAAACATGGTTTCAACTTTATGCAAATAAGTCTACCAAAACCCATCTTAACCTGGATTTGAAGCAGTCGAAGCTATGGGCAAAAGCTACTTTAGTAATATGATTAAAATGCACCGAGATTCTCCACTTTGCATCTAATCAATTTTATCGAGCAGCCATCGCTGTGGATTAAAACTATTAGCTCTGAGGACGGGCCGCATTTCACGTGGTTTAAGTGGTTAGGAAGATAACTGATTATGAAGTAGCTGATTTAGAGATAATATTATAGAAACTTTGACCTGAACTGTTATCATAGCACCTTATGAATTTTCATTTAAAATTAATAGAGCTACTAGCCCGTTAGTGTGTATTTGTTTGAAATATTCAAATTTAAAAGCAGATAATGTAAGGTCGAGGTCAGAGAAATTAACATACATTTAGGTTCTTACTAATAAAATATTACACACTGCTTGTACGAGTGGCGTAGGTAGGTATGTACTTCAAATATAATATGACACAAAATTATACGCGTTACTTGCCTTCATGTATGTTTCTTTTAATACACTGATATCAATTATGTCGAAACAAAATGCATAGAAAATATCCATAGGTATATTCTTTTACTACCCATAATCAATTATTAATCAATTTTGTAATAACATAATGTACTTCAAGAAAAATATATTTTATACTAACTATACTAAAATAATAATAATAAAAAACCTGTCAAGTGCGAATCAGACTCGCGCACCAAGGGTTCTGTACTATAGTCGTAACGACATTTTGCACAATAAATCAAAATCTATTATGCATAAAAATAAATAAAAATCTGTTTTAGAATGTACAAGTAAATCCCTTTCATATGATACCCCACTTGGCATATTTATCTTGCTTTGAAAGTTGAAAATACTAATTATTTGTTGTTATTATGAAGTTATGAACACATTTTTTTTGTGATGTAACCACACATTCACGGTTTTCGGATTTTCCCCGTACGTGTGGCACATAAGTGTGTGCTATAACACCTACCTACCTTGCTGCCAAATTTCATGATTCTTAGGTCAACAAGAAGTACCTACCTTATAGACATGACTTCTTGACAGACATGACAGACAGACAGACAACAAAGTGATCCTATAAGGGTTCCTTTTTCCTTTTGAGGTACGGAACCCTAAAAATAGCAACATCTTTTTTTCACCCTGAAGTATAATATTAAAAAGTACCGGTAAAGTATAAACGACGTCTTTTGGGAATGAAATCTGACAGCTTTACAGGTTGGGTGGCGAAATTAAAAAAGCTTTTTGCTGTAGAGATTCTGTCATATAGTTATAAGGGCATTAAAGTTAATGGAGCCTCCGCAGTGTGAAACTTTACGTGCCCGTGGCAGAGGTACCTGTGCTACATTTTATTTTAAGCTTTTTGCTTACAAAATACGCAAAAATTTTAGTACGGTAACGTGAAGACGCTTTTATGTACTTTAGTGTGATCATTTTTTAATTAAAACATTAAATTCATTGCAACATTACTTTAGTGTTACCAGCATTATTCGTATGCATACATTTTTGTGTTGTTAAATTGTACTTATATTTATTTCATAGGTAAGGTCCTAATTGTAACATATCTAATAAAGTAGTTCCATTCAAGTTTGGCTATGTAATACGTGTTATAAATAGGCTCTATAAGTACCTACCTAGGTAAGAAAAAAAATTGGAACTCAAGAGGATACCCCTACTAAAAACCTAAGAAAATGTTATTTGTCTCAGCAGTATCTTAAAAACGGTAATAGATATACAAGTTTCAACTATTGTAGTACAATAAATAATAATACATTATAGTATGTACACGCTGTGATAGCCTAGTGGTTATGACGTCCGCCTCCTAATCGGAGGTCGGAGGTTCGATCGCGGGCACGCACTTCTGACTTTTCGGAGTTATGTGCGATTTAATATTATGTAATTAAATATTACTTGTTTTAACGGTAAAGGAAAACATCGTAAGAAAACCTGCATGCCTAAGAGTTCTTCATAATGTTCTCAAAGGTGTGTGAAGTCTGCCAATTCGCACTTGGCCAGCGTGGTAGTGCTAAACGACTAGGAGACCCGTTCTCTTTAATGGGCCGGTCATGGGTTGATTATGATGATGATGATGATGATGATGATAACTTTATACTAAAACAACAAAAAATTGAAATTAGGGTTCCGTATTTAGCAGTTGCCCAATGGAATATAAGGGCTAACTAAAAGGGAAAGCTGACTGACTCACTGACTGATCTATCAACGCACAGCTACTGGACGGATCGGGTTGAAATTTTGCATGCAGATAGCTAGCTATTATGACATCCGCGACGAAAGGATTTTTGAAAATTCAATCTCTAAGGGGGTAAATTCTAAATATATAAAAGGAAAAGGTGACTGACTGACTGACTGATTGATCTACCAACGCACAGCTTAAACTAGAGATAGGAGAGTTTGTGTCACACAGAACAGACGTGTTTTTAGCGAGTAACAAATTTAATGAAAAAATTAAATTATGAGATATTAAAATTTAAACGTTATTCATAATGTCCTAAAAGTTATATTTTACGTAACTCAAGCATACTGGAATTATTACCATTTACAAGAAAAATCTAATGCAGCGCCCTTCACCCCCTCGAGTAAACGAGTAAGTTGCTATTTTTCGTTTCACTCATTCCTTCGCTACGCAAGTTGTGACGCATCAAATCACCAGCAACTGAAAATAAACATGAGCTCACGTTCATCATCGAAGAGCGGACTGTCCATAAGCGATAGCGGGCGTCAATCAACTCCTGATCTGCGCACACGACATGACACTAATATCAAGTTGAAGAAAAGGAAATATGAATGTGACTGTGCTGTTCTACTATCGGATTTCCGTTCAGAAATGGTGTCTTTTTTCCAAGAATTTATAAAATCGCAACGAGAGATCTTCCAAACGTTACATCAAGAAATAAAAGATATAAAAAGTGAAATGAAAAACAATAATTCAGTCTTAGATTCTGTAGTAATAGAACAAAATCTTCTGAAAGTTGAAATAGAAGACATGAAATTGCTTACGAATTCAGTACAACAGCAAATGTGTTCATTCGAAGATGTTGTATCTCGGCTGAAAAACAATTTGGATTCTTCACAAACCAATTTTTCTTATGAAGATACTATTTTAGAGGTGCAAGACCAATCTCGTCGTGAAAAAAATGTCATATTAGTTGGTATACCAGAACCGAAGAATAGATAGAAGATAGAAGATAGTGCCATAAGACGCGAACATGATAGGAATGAAGCCATGAAAACTATTACAATTTTTTTCCCTGAATGTCCAAACCCTAACATGTTCATAAGATTGGGAAAATACAACTCGGACAAAAACCGACCGCTAAAAGTATGCTTCGAGAAACAAGAAACTGCGAAATATGTACTAAAGAATAAAAACAAAAACAATCTTAACAATATCCGTATTTATCCTGACCAAACTCCATATCAACAACAACACATGAAAAATTTACGAAATGAACTAACATCTCGAGTACAGAAAGGAGAAACTGATCTTATTATAAAATATATCAAGGGTAAACCAAAAATTATAAAATCTAATATAAAAAAAAATAATAACGCAAAAAGTCAGCAATAAAAAAGGAAAGTTACAAGAATAATTTTATAAATATTAAAACAACAAACCTAGTGTTCAAGTTATACAGAAGTGAATTAAAAATTACTCTTGTAATAAGATTGCCGAAGTAAATTAACTAGTTACAATAGTGTACATATACTTATTATAATAATATTATACACTTTGACCATGTGCAGTGTTCGTACCTATTTGGAGTTAATGTGACCTCTTTACTAAGAAACTAAGTTTGTTAAACTATTGCACTTTTTTAAGATAACCCTCATATTTTATTATTTCTGTTTTGCTTTTGTTAGTTTGCCTAGCTACTTTATAAATTGTGATACAGACTCATATTATATGTAATTATAACTTGTATTTACAATTATGTATCTACAAAAAATATGTATTTCTCATTGTAAGTGAACTATTTGTGTTCTTTATGAGAAAATAAATGTCTTTAAACCGAAACTACGAGACGGATCGGCCTGAAATTTAGCATGCAGATCTATTATGACGTAGGCGTCCGCTAAGAAAGGACACGCGGACGAAGTCGCGAGCATAAGCTAGTCAATAATAAAATTACACATAAATTCTTCTAATGTACGGAACCACCAGTGCGCGTGTCTGACTCACACATGGCAGCAAAAACGTTGTACAAAAAAGTGAAGATATTTTTGTGGATAATTTTTTTGACTGAGAGCAAAAACGGTTTGTTTGAATAAAATACAGGTCAATTGGAGCCGGTCATCGAACTATTTCTGCCTTGAATATTGAAAGCCGTTGATCAAACGACCTATTAATAATTTGATTATATTCCAACGGTCTTTGCTGAATTGTTCAGCCTTTGCGTTGTTTTAAATGAATTTTTATTGTAATATGAGGGCTATTTTTTTACTTACTTTGCTTAATAAAATTATAATCACATAGGAGTGCCATGAGGACTCAGAACAAGGACTATTAGAAGTAGCCCTATTGTGACACTTACTGTTAGAGCGAGATAGCTAAATGCGCTTAAGCTCTTATTAAAACGTGACAAAATGATTGTTTTGTCCTTATCACCGTGGCCACTTTTTTTTTGTTTGCCACAATGTATTTGTACGTGAGTATTTGGCAAACAATGTGAAGTGAGGTTATGTTGATGCAAGTGTTTTAAGGAAATAATTGATTTGTTTTATTGTTTATTGTTTTTGAAGTTATTGTGCCTTGTGGGTTGCAGTATACTAGGCTACAAAAGCCGAAGCGAACGTAAAATTAATAAATCTGAATCTGAATCTGAATCTGAAAATAGACGGAATAACATTTTACAAGTAAGTATCTCTGCTTGAGCGAGAGGGACTGAGGGGGCCACGCTAGTTGCATACCTGGAAATATCTGTGCATGAGGATATCCATAGGAATGTATGACGTGTTTTCTAATACTATTCCGAAGAAAATATAAAAATTTAGATTTTATAGGTACTTTGACGTAAGATTTTTTACCTATTATCTCCCAAAGCCACCATGATCAAAACAAACATCCAAAAAAAGGTTCCTCCCAGTGTTGGGGACAATACGTAGAGAAACTTTAAGCTTTTTTAAAATAACGTAAGGTCTGGGACGGGTTTGCTCTCACTCTATAAGTATTTTGTGCTTAAATACGTTGTTTACTAAAGTAAGCTCATCATAATTATTATAATTTTTCTTTATCATTTATTTAATTAAAGTGAATGTTAATCACTGTAATATTATGTTGTTTGCAGAAATGATTTCATATTTTAATCATTTTGAAAATTGAAACCAAAATGAAAATACTTAATTATAAATATCCGCGTAACAACATCGCAATCCTTTACGATTAATTTATTACACACATTAATTTACTGAGGATTTTCTTCGTCCATACCTTCACCTCGTGTAAATTGCCTGGGAAATCTTACACGGCGTCGTTTGTTCCGCAGAGGTTACCTGGGGGCCATGTAGGACGGACGCGGTAGTTACCTTCATAAATCTTTTTTGTCGGCTCCCCACAACTAACAAGCCAACGGGTTAGTACGCCTCCTGCAGAACCCTACGTCAGTAAATAAACGCTGAAACTTTTTGACGCTGCCGAACCCACCTCAATCGATGAAAGAAGTTGATTCCTAGTCTAAATAAAAACTAGCTACCTACCTATCTAGTTTTGCTGGGGCTAAAGTAATTTCTTAAAACAGTTCGAGTATAGTTGTTTTGTTTAAAAAATAGACGTGGACTATTTTGTAATGTTTTTAGAGCTGCAATTATTCTATAAAATGTAGTTTAATATTATTTTATTTATTTAATTTGTTCCTGGAGTTACTTAGAATATCATCATCTTCATCAACTGATGGATGTCCAGTGCTGGACATAGGTCTCTTGCAGGAATTTACACACGCCATTTTCTTGGGCTGCCTGAATCTAGCGTCTACCTGCGACTCGTTTGATGTGGTCTGTCCACTTAGTGAGAGCTGCGCTTTCCGATGCGAGCACCTTGGGGCTCAAACGTCTATTATTTTTCGAACCATGTGTTCTGGCCATTGCCACTTTAGCTTCGCAATCCATATTTCGGTTAGGTACTCTGACCTACTAATCTCCTTATTTCTAATTTGATCATGTAAAGAAATTCCAAGCATAGCAATCTCGTTGCGTCAGTAGAGGTAATAAAGCTTTCTTGTAAAATGCTTTAAATTGTGTTGAAAACTGCGTTAGAAGGTTATTGTAAGTGAAAATACAGCTGATAGGTGAAAATACACCTAAACGTGAATTACTTGTTGCGGCGTAATTGCCTTAAGGACAAACCAACACACCAATAAACCTACCAACAAAAAAACACACTTTCGCATTTATAATAAGGGTAGTGGTGTCCGGATGATACCCGCGATTTCATTCATGTGGAGTTAGATTTTTAAAAATCTAGAAGCCGTGGGGTCTCTTCAATAATTATTTTTCGAGATAAATAGCCTACTTTTAAGCACATATGCGTTTCCAAAATGCAAACTATCTCTATATTGATTTTCGTATACACACTATAATAATTTTGGTGAGTACGAATATTAAATCAGTGTTTCTACCATTTTTATGATTTTTCCTCTGAATTATTGCAAAAAAAAAAACATTTTTCTGATAAGTTGCGGCAAATTTTGACAGATATTAACGAATGCTTTCAGAGTGGTGATCAATCAAAGTTGGCAAAGTTTTTGCATTAGCATCGGCTATTTAAAAATAAGTTACTTACCCAATTATACGATATAGGTACTGTAACTTTAAATTTTTTAAACGTTTAGGTATATTGGCGTAATTATAATACATAATACTATCTGACTAATAGTTTTCTTTTAATAATGCAAACACTTTAGACTACTTCTTTTTCCACCCAATGAGAATATAGCTCTTTGACTAGCGGCAAATGACGATGTAAATCTAAGCTGGAAACCATGGATGAGGAGTATTTATTTATACCTATGTGACATTTTATTTATTTTCTCATTTGCCATAAATTACATATTCAAAATTATTTAATGTAATATCATTTAAATATTATATTGTAAAACCTTGTATGCCAGAAACGGCTGGATGCATACTGTGTTCACAACAAATAAATAAATCTTAAATCTTAAAAAAACCATTTCATTTAGTTACACTAGGGCTTCAGAGTTCAGACGTTCGGACTTCGATTGAAGTGAAAAACTTAGGTACAAAAGTACACAAAAACACTTGTCTCACTTGCGACACGCAACATCCATTAGGTAATTGCTACATTTATATTCATTTTTCATACGACGTAATTATTCAGAACGCTTTCCACGCATAAACCTATTTGCGGATAAAGACATTTTTATTACCTTTTTGATGAAAAGCGAAATACAGTAGATACAGGGAGGGTTATTGAGGTTAGACGATCTCCGGGAAACACTGATCGTTCTATCACTCATTCATCCATCTTATACGCTCCAAAAACCTACCTTACTAGTACGATAAGCTAACGGGATAAACTGTTCTACTTCTAGTATAATACACGAAGATATTACTTAAATATCTTTCGAAAAATAATAAATTAAAAAATATAACGAAAAGGTGACTGACTGACTGACTGATCTATCAATGCACCGCTCAAACTATTGGACGGATCGGACTGAAATTTGGCATGCAGATAGCTATTATGACGTAGGCATCCTCTAAGAAAGGATTTTTGAAGGAAAATTCCACCCCTAAGGGGGTGAAATAGAGGTTTGAAATTTGTGTAGTCCACGCAGAGAAAATCGCGAGCATAAGATAGTTAAGTTTGTAAAATAACTAAGTAAATAAAAACATTTTTAAGTAACTGGCATAATTACATACATGAAAATAATTCAATGTAAGTAGGTATAATTATCTTCTTTTAATGAGTGTAAAGTAATTTGTACGTAATGTACCTACTTTATATTCGACAGCGGTAGCGACAAGAGTCTTTTCTTATAATGAAGACTTTGGATAAGCTTAACGACATTTTAACAATACCTATCAGAGTTTGATTGCCATTGTATGTACAATAAGAATCTACAATATTCCTTTCTCTTTGTTACAGTATCGATGGCGAAGCATCTGCGCGCTAAGTTCAGGAGGCTTCGTACTTCTGTACTGGAGGCTGAGACTAGCTGGAGCACCCGCCACTTTTGCCTCAGCAGATAATCCAGCTTCTCGGGACCCATCCTTACTTACGAGATTTTATACCTTTACCTACCTCCCAGTTTTTAATTTTTTTCTCCTAGTATACCCTTTTCAATTAAGCTTCGACTGGTCTATGGATTCCATACCACGAATTACGACAATATTCGATCTAAGAAATATTTACTCACTAGTTTTCTACGCTGTAATATCAAAAGTAACGTGGAAAGCCTTATCCCACGAATTGAGGATACAGCAAGAGAGAAAAGAAAAATATTACAAGAAACAAAACAATAAAATAAAACAGAAATGGAACTATAATTGTAAACACTATAACAGGAGACAGGATTGCAGCGAAAGAAAAAGTATTATACCGCATAAAGAAAACGCGTCGTCCAAGAGAACGATGTGTCCGTGCAACGGCTGTAAACACACGCTCACTGAAGAGCACACAAACTTGTGTCGAGCAATGAACAATAACAATACAATGATGCATCATTCCAATTGTGTGTGTCCTGTAGCGCACGGGAAATCTAAAATCCAAAATACGCCTAAGTTCGTGAACCGAAGCCCTCAAGTTGCAATGTTGTTATTCACGGCGTTTATGGTGCTGCCTTTCGTGCCAGCTAGTAATTTTCTCTTTTACGTGGGCTTCGTGGTGGCGGAGCGTGTCCTGTATATACCTAGTGTTGGATTTTGCTTCTTACTCGGCTTGGGCGCGGGTACTCTTACGAGAAACTGGAAGCGCTATGAAACACGCAGTCGTATATTCATGCTGGCTCTATTGACGACGCTGCTTGTTATGAGTTGTGCAACTTTACGACGAAATCTAGACTGGCATGATGAAGAAAGTCTATTCAGAAGTGCTCTACACATCAATCCACCTAAAGGTAAGATTTTACAAAATAATTATTTAATCGCGGAAACAAAACCAATAGCAATAGAATTCAAGCATTAGTTCAATGCTCGCAAAATTAGTACCTATAGAAGGGTTATCTCAAACAAAAATTGTGTTCTATGCAGCTTGCACTTGACTGCAAGAATACTGTAAGAAAATTGTACCTACAATAACTTAACATATTTATCGTTATGATTTCATGTTAGTGTCTTCACGCATTACCTTCTTTCAAGCAATTGTGAGCAATGTCGAGCATGCCTAAGTTCTTCAATAATGAAGTTTATTTACAGATTAGAGAACACTCATCTGTGAATTTAGTACCTACCTATGACACTGGACAACAAGTAGTAAGCAAAAGCGAGTTGCAGCGCAAACGCGCGTTTAGAATGACCTGTCTAGACACAGAGATTGTTGCATGCAAACTTTATTAAATAGGTACACTACATTTGCCCCAGTTTTATAAATTCATGTCAAATTGGAGTTCAGTAAAGACACCTCTCTTTAAGTGAGTACGCAAGCGTAATTTGATAACTCATGGTTTCTTGAAATAAGTGTTCGTTATTCAAAACAGGCATAATTAATTGGTTTGGTGGCCATCTAAATAGCACCTGTCCACGCCGCGTTAGGAGTTTTCAGAGTTTTCAAAGTGCTTTCGCAAGTCCCTTAACGAATGTTCACTGGGATCTTGTTAGGTATTCACTGTCTATATATTCTCATAGTCCAACTGGTGACCTTTCTAGGATTCCATTAAACATGCATGTTCTGTATCCCGAGGGATACGCCCGGCCTGCTGTTCACATCACAACTTTTGTGCAAAGAGAAAAGTTTTGCTCAATGGCTCTCATTTGAACTCACTCTATTCGCAAAATGTTACGCTTGCCCCACAGTACATACTAGACATGTGTCCGCTATAGCTTAACTTAACTGAAAACCGCTGCCGTGCCTATAGCGTACCGTAGCGTTATTGTCGTAGCTAACAACGGTTATCAGCTAACATCTATGACGAACCACCTGACAACGCAACGCTGCCAACTGGCAACTGACAATGCATTGTTTGGTTTTTTGGTAACTAGAAACGCAATAATTATGCCTTCTCTTTCTTTTTTTCACTGAAAGCTGAGAAGGAGCGGTTATTGGCTACCGGCTTAGTAACTAAGAACTTGATAAACCAAAGCCGACCTTATCTCTATTAAGCTAAGGCTTAACTGTACAAGTACTTGCCCATTACACTTTGATCTATCAATTTTAAAACAGTTAGCCTTAGAGTAATAGAGATAAGGTCCTCTTTGGTTTATCAATCTTCGTGAAATGTTTTTGGTTAACTGGATTGTGTCAAACTATTCGTGCAGGCGTCCACTATAGTTTGACCTATGTCAATGATCATTATAATTAAACTTTGCTGCTATGAACTTAAGGTTGTGATTACTTCACGATATTCATGAAAGTAAAATTGGTTTTATTTTAGTGAATATGCGCGCGCTAGCTATACAGACGGTATTGATACGGCAGCTAGCTTAGTTACTACTACGGAAACCGCTGCGCGTTGCGCATATTAAATTAGTTGAAACACAACTCTGATACCGATATTCGGCAACGGTTATCAATATTGGTATTGAAACTAAATAACTGTTGATTAACCGTTGCCAGAAATAGCCAATAACGCCCATCTTTAGTACATACTGCATTACCCTAATATATAAGTTGCTTTAAATGAAAATTCTAAGTAAACTTGTTTGAAATAATACCTTATTGTATTGAATAAATCTTAAATATATAAAAGGAAAGGTAAATTTTTACTAACCCCTAAATTGCGGTAGGATTTTTAGAAATACCGTCCGAGCGAAGCCGGGGCGGCTGACCTAGTGATTGATAAAACAAAAATTCGTCCACCTTCCATTAACGGCTGACTCAATCCAATTTGTCTCGGTGTGTATTCGAAACAAGCCAATCACTGGCGTGCCCTCTGTTACGACTCGCTAGAACAGAACAGGCGATCTAATCAACTAAGCTCAAGCCTTATCGAATACACCTTTTGCACTGATAACCGATCTATCGAACATGCTACTCGCAGATTAGTGCCACGTTGAGCGTGGATTTGTAATCGAAATTCTGTGTTTCGAATCTGCTCGTACTTAACTTCATGAAACGCGGCGCTGTTTGCTATGATAAAGTTAATTTTGGAATAAGTGATGCGGAGAATCCTTTTGGTTTGTTACCGCTTATGTGCAGTGAACTGTTTTAAAATACTCGGTAATACCGGCAATTTAATTTATAAGCTGAAAATAATAAGTAGAGTTAATGCTTTTAACTTTTTTGTATTAAATTGTTAAAAAGTATAAAACAAAGTCGCAATCCACGTTTCTCTGTATATTCGCTTAGCTTCTAAATTTCTTATTGGATTTTAATGTAGTTTCCACTATTAGATGTTTAGATCATTTAACGAGAACGGTTTATGTATAAATATATAGGTATACCCATTTACAGTATACAATATAATAGTAGGAAATTCGTATGAAGCTCGGGCAAGCCAGCTATAACTAAACATATAGAATAGTTAGAAGGTTATTCACACTAAGCTAAACTGATTCCTAGCTATATGGTTATTTCATTGAACAATCTGTCAAATCAAACCAAACATACACACTAGCCATCAAGTTTTAAGCAAGGCTACAAGTTACTATAACTCACATCAATTTTATTTGTTTCGAATGGTCAATCTAGTGCATACGTTGTATACCTATTGAGATCATTGGGTCTCTATTAGGTATACTACAATGTAGCACCTCTCAATCCAAACGTACTACAGTCCAGGGAGGAATATTTGTGTTACTGAAAGTATTTGCCCTATACTACTAAATAATTCTAAGAGTAATTTCAATTCCATTCTCAACTGAAAATCCTTGTTAAATATAAACTTTGTTCAAGAAGTCTTTCAAAACTACTAAGACACAATTAATTTGTTTGAGAGGCAGCTACAAAGTACCTGTCTATAGCGCGTTAGTTCTTCAAAGTTAGAAAAGAGGCTGCCAACTGTCAAGAGTTGTCTGCCGAGTGTCACTGGAAAGCTTATAATGTATTTACTACCTACTTTCGCAGTCCGACTTTTTTACGAGTGGGACATTTCTTTCTAAATGTGTAATGCGTATGAATACTGCCCCTAGGGATATACTTAATATACGGCCATATCTTCATGTAACAACATTCATGTAAATAATAAGTTTGGGTCCAATGCATTATCATAATTTTTGGGGCAATGCATTTTTAATAAAATAAGCTCTGAGATGACTTATTGGAGATGTCTCTTAACAAGTTCAAATTGTTTATAAAACCCAAAGCTATATTGAAAACCTCACAATGTAAGGAATTAATTAGATAAAGCATAAGAAATCTTGGGAATGGGAAAGAAATCTTAGGATTTAACAGCTTCGATATTTCTAATAAGTTTGAAAAGATATTGTGAAATGGTGATAATAAAAAGAATACCCGGCTGAAACAGATTCTTGTGGGCCCTTCTCAGACAAGGGCGTGTTTAGAATCCTCGTAGCTTTAGTTTTAAGTTGATACAATTTATGGTTACCTGTGCATAATACATCACTTATCTTAAATTCAACAACTGACAACCAAAAACCTTTAAAAAAACAAATTCAATAACCACGAGCACTAAAAATTTATAAAAAATTATTTATTTATGACAAAATGTAAACTATGTAGGTCTACAACAGTTAGTGTAGTCCTATAATCATATATTATTATTTTTGTAGTCGGTGCTAATGCGGTAATTTGTTATAGCGTGATGAAAGGACAAACCAACTAACAGACACACTTTCACAATATTTATAATATCTCTACTAAGGATAGATAAATGTTCACAATGTAGCAAAAAAGCTTTTTACTCACGCTTTTTTATGATATTTTAGTATTTACTTACGTTGAGAGCTTAATCTCAGATTACATTGCTCAAAGCTTTTAAAGGGAAATTGGTTTCCAGAAATAGATAACTAGGTAAAACAAGAGTAAACTCTCAATATCCATAGTATAGTTTAAAACCTAAAGAGTAACCAGCGTTTGTCTGTGTATTCACTTATAACTTCTAAACTGCTCAGGGGGTATAAATATTTCACAAGCGGATTCATATTATGTATATTATTGTACACATATTATTACCACATTACTGACATCCAAATTCAACGCGGAAATTAAATTGAGATCACGAGCAATGATTAGATTAATAGATATAGATAGATTTTTATTTCGTTAAAGTTCCATATAAATAAACGAGCTGATGCCCACGACTTCGGAACTCTTTGATTTTCCGGAATAAAAAGTAGCATATGTCACTTTCCAGGTACTTAACTGTACCTATGCAAAAATCACGTCGATCCGTCGCCGTCGCTCCGTTGAGACGTGATTGAAGAACAAACCAATACACCAACAAGCAAACACACTTTCACATTTAAAATGAAAATAAAGATATAAAAATATATACATGGGTAGTTGAAGGACAGATCATCAAATCAATAAACCAACAAACAAACACATTTTTGCATTAACAATATGGCTATTGATTAAATGAACAATATCAATACTTATAATAAAACTGTAACAGGTCAAATTCTGTACATTGAAGATATTTTGAAATTTTTTTTTCGAGGGCACTCTTTAATCGATACTGAACACAAAACTGTAATTTTTTTCATTTTTATCTGTCTGTCTGTCTATCTGTCTGTCTGTCTGTCTGTCTGTCTGTCTGTCTGTCTGTCTGTATCACGGCCGCGCATCACGCTGAAACTACTGAATGGATTCCAATGAAACTTGGTACGATTTGAGGTCATACTATGAGGAAGAATATAGGATACTTTTTATCCCGAAATTCAGCATGGTTCCCGTAGGAGAGGGGATGAAAGTTAAAATGTATACTGAGTTGTAATTCATTAACGCGTAGTCCGATTTCATTCATTCTTTTTTTGTTAGAAAGGGGATATTTTAAAAATTGTTCCGTAAATATTTCATGGTAATCGGTTTTTAACCGACTGTCAAAAAGGAGGTGGTTCTTTTTTCTACATCGATTTTTTCGAGGTTTCTGGACCAATTTGCAATTTTTTTTTTTAAATCGACAAAAAAAGTTTTCGTGGTGGTCACATAAAAAATTCTGGATTCAACTCCTTAATCCTGATGCTGCAGGGTTACTGCCCGCCTGAGTTATCAAGATTCAGGAAGTGTTCATAGTGAATTCATATTGTAGGTACCAAGCAACGACTTTATTCTCAGACTTCAAGTCTCAACTCCTCAACCCTGATGATGTAGGGTACAGCACTCCTAAACTATAATGTTTCAGGAACTGCGGATGATGCAAAATTATTTTAGGTACCAAGCATAGGCTACATCATTGAACTTCGGATCCTAACTCCTCAATCCTGATGCTGCAAAGTACTGAAGTCCTAAATCGTGGGGATTTAAAAAAAAAAAAAAATTTGAATCGACTGTTAGGCGGAACGAAGTTCGCAGGGTCAGCTAGTATATTATATAAACACAATTTAACCCTTTTTAGGTTTAGATAACCATGAATGTAATACCTTAATACATATTGTATTTAAATAAAAGCTTTCCTACAACTTAACATGACGCTGGATTTTTCATAAAATTATTAATAAAATTGAATTATTATGTAATCCGTACCTACCTATTCCACAAACAAGAACCAATATATTTTGATGTAGAAGAAATCTACATTTTAATATGTATCGGGGTAGAATAACAATATTTTAACTAAATTATGACACTATCGAAGGGTATTCGACGTAAAACTATCCAACTTCGTTTTGGGTCGTGAGATAAAATAGAGAGGGCACATGTAAGTGGCTTTATAAAACTTTCCCTCTGAACTGATTATATAGTCCACGACAGGTAGAGATGGCAATCGGGGTATGAGGCGAGGTGATACCCCGCACATCCACCCATCACCCGCGCTCACCCACACCGGGTCAGCGCGGGGGTTGTGTGGGTGTGCGGGGGGGTTCCCTCCCTGATTGACATCTCGACTTGTCGCGTACTAAGTACACACTACACATATTTCTTAGTTCTACCGTGTCAATTTGGCAACGACTGAAAAGATTACACTTCTTTTTTTGGAATACCCGGCTGGTTTTGTTGGCTCTTCTCAGACCTGGGCGCGTTTGGAACCCTCATCGCTTTAGTTTTAAGTTCGCTTAAAAATTATCATCATCTTACAAATGCAACAACCGACCATCAAAAAGTGTTATTTATTACGCATTTTGAATAAAACATTTGACTTTGACTTTGAATTTGGGAGTACAATTACATTCGTCCATTACTATCATAAGTATAATATAATAATAAAACAATCAAACAATATGAAATCTTATCTAACTTGATCACAATATTTATGTATCATGATATTATAGTAGTAACAATAAAACTACACAGATATCAACAGCTTGTGTAAACATATCGATACACCGATGTTTCCGCGGAAAAAACACGAGCCACAAATAAAAGCGATAACAGAACCAGCTCTACCAGACAAAAACAATATTTCTAGTAAATAATGACACTATTGATGTTCGTTACAGAACTATGCTATCTTATCTTATCTTACAATTTATAAGATAAAATAAAGAAATCATTTTAATCATTTAAATCAATTAAAATGATACCATAAATATTCTAAATACATGTACATGATAAAAATATGGCTTTACTCACGTATTTTGTCAACGTTAGCCCAACCGTCAGCGTAGAAACCACTTTTTGACGCTAAGACAATGTCATCAGTCGTGGGCAGAGACACTCCTCGGTGATCGTGGACCAGAACAACATTAGCTCTGCTTGCCTGTATTACGGTGACGGGTCCAACTATGAAGATCAGCAGGAACTGTCGGGAGACGATGTTCAGCATGCAGTCTCAACCGCATCGCGTGCGCGAACGCGAAGTCCCTGTGAAAAAGGACCCCGGATGGGTTCGAAACTAGTCGGGCTAACATCGACGAAATACGTTATTAAATACATGTATAATGGAAATCACTCACGATAGTTTAAACGTCAAAATATTCTAAATGTGGAAATATTATATGTACGAGACAGTATCAATACAATCAATAAGTATGCTCGTTTCTTCGTATCTTCGAAACTGAATCAGTATTGCCTATGCCGGTCTGAACTTGCATCCTGGAGATGCACATAGGATACTTGTCATCCTGAAAATCCTAGGAGCTCCTAAGCGATTTCTGAAATACCTAAATCCACGCAAATCATTTTACTAATATTTAAATACCTACTCCTCAATATCTTTGCACCAAGTAATATGAAAATATTTGTGTTTGTTGATTTGTTCTTGAATCACGCCACATCAGAACAACGATTTACTTGACCAAACGATCGATTTAATTTTATGCAAGGATATCTAAATGTAGACCTAGGTAAAGACCTGTAGAGTGACTTAGGCTATTTTTATCTCGGAAAATCAAAGAATTTTAAAACCTAAATCCATGCGGAAGAAGTCACAAGGATCATCTTCTCATAAATGAATAAATAAGTTTTACGTAATGTCAACAATAATAATAAAGAAAACATTATAATATTTACAACAGCTTTCATAAGTACATACTACATACATTGCAATAATAAACATCTCAGGAAGGCTCTAGCATATTCTAGTGACTATGCGCTTCCAGAAGAAAATACGGCTAATGTAAAAACACTACCACGTTATTAGATTTTCCATAAGCGAGATGGGAAAAGCCACTCGCATTTATTTCCGCTTTGTGGTATTCACTTGCCGTTTTCCCGACTCAGTTCAAATGGAATTACAATATTACAAAATAGAGAGCAATAATGTATTATTTTATATCCGAGAAATACTCATAAAATTAAATAGACATAGAGTTTGGTAGTAATACTCGACGCATCATCGTGCATCGTCATCAACCCACCATCACCCACTATAATTGACCATGGGTCTCCTCTCAGAATTACAAATGCCCATAGTGCACCACATTGGCCAAGTGCGGATTGGAAGACTTAACACACCTTTCAGAACACTATGGAGAACTTTCAGGCATGCACGATGCTTTTTCTTCATGGTTAAAATAAAGAAATTAAATCTGTAGTTTAGTCTTATTTAGATAATTGGTTTTCTATGATATAATGTGTGAAGATTTGTAAATAATAAGATTAAAACAATATTGGTATTAGGTACACAGATATTTAGTGAGCATAGACAAAAGTGCTTGCTTAGTAAAAAAACCGGCCAAGTGCGAGTCAGGCTCGCGCAATGAGGGTTCCGTACTACAGTCCTATTTTTTCGACATTTTGCACGATAATTCAAAAACTATGATGCATAAAAATAAATAAAAATCTGTTTTAGAATGTACAGGTGAAACCTTTCATATGATACCACACTTGATATAGTTATCTCACTGCGAAAGTTGAAATTACTAATTATTAGTTTATGACAACGATTTAATTTTTTTTTGTGATCTAACCCTAAATACACGGTTTTCAGATTTTTCCCCAAATGTCAGCTATAAGATGTACCTACCTGCCAAATTTCATGATTCTAGGTCAACGGGAAGTACCCTGTAGGTTTCTTGATAGACAGACGGACAGACAGACAACAAAGTGATCCTATAAGGGTTCCGTTTTTCCTTTTGAGGTACGGAACCCAAAAAAAGTGCTCTTCAAGTTGGTATCTTTGGCAGAGCCTTCCTATCCGAGCTCTATAGTCTCTCTACTTGCATACTTACTCGTATTGCTCAAAGACAAACCTGTAACTACCTACTTGTTTCTTATTAAGTGCCGTTGGAATATCCCTAGCTATTTAATCAGTTAAGCCTGAGATATCGAATACACCTGAGGTATGGAATATGCAGAGCAATCTATAGAACAGTGGTTTGAAGATAACTGACGCTTCGAATATGGTTTCGTAATTGAAATTCGGAATGTTCCTGTAGACATGGAATAATGACTCATGTTACTTCGAGAAAATATTTTTAAAGTATTTATGCGGGACATCCTAAGATTTTTTGATTAAATAACTGCTAACTTAAAAATCGTGTATTAGGTTATTTATTAGGTTTAGGTAGTCAGCGTGGCGTGTATCAGTGGGTTAGGTTAGGTATGTTATTAAATAATACAGGATTGCTTTATTTACTCGACATAAAACTCACCAGATGTCATGTCGTTTTGAGGTAGTAAAAATACATAATCTCGTCATCGGCTTTAAAAGAACTGCGGTCTAAAAGGACTAAAGGCACTTCAAGGCCGCGATAGCCAGAAAGATGCAGGTTCAATCCCTACCGCTTCCGCAAATTTTGATATGTATTACATATTTATTTACGTTTACAGTTGGTACCTATACAGTTTATACAGTTTGTAGGTTGGTATTTATATACCGCAATGCCAAAATATAAAAATAGGTACATTTTACGCTAAGGTCCCCAAAGGGAAACACCCGGCGTTCTGGTCGCATTACAACTTTCCTGCAAAGAGGAAAGTTTGGGTCCATAGGCTTCATTTGTGCCCATGTCGTTCCCGAAATGTTACCCTCAACCCGTAGTATTAAATTACCTGAATATTGAAATTGCTTTATATGAAAATTGGATGGGAGCACGTTTCTGAAGAATGTATAATTTTCTGATTAGACCTTTCAATTCTCTTCACGTTGTTTTTCCTGTTGTCAATCGCGATAAAATTTTCAATAAAAATAATTTAATAAACATTGTTTCTGGTCTAAATAAGCTCTGCTTTTGCGTTTGTGTACTTAATCGCTTATAACTTCTAAATGTATTTCTCAAAGACAATTATTTATGTCATACATAATATTATATAACACAAATTCTCTTAACATTGTTGTTCTCTTACAGTACCCGTAGTACAAGATTTTACGTCTCACCAAACGAAACCAAATTCGAGAGTCGAAATATTTCCGCGTTACAGTAAAATGGACCTAAACAGCCTTGAATTGAAGTCAAATATTCAAT
The DNA here is from genome assembly GCF_902806685.2 of Maniola hyperantus. NCBI lineage: Eukaryota > Metazoa > Arthropoda > Insecta > Lepidoptera > Nymphalidae > Maniola > Maniola hyperantus. The sequence continues at coordinate 8,646,840 of NC_048543.1, forward strand.
GCCACTGATTTTAATTTCGCAATGTTTCCGCTTGGAGCGCTGGCTGTAGAAGTGTAGACAAACTTGAGCTTTAAATTAAGGCCTTTAAGATCCAGTTTACTGTAACGCGGAAGTATTTCGACTCTCGAATTTGGTTTGGTTTGGTGAGACGTAAAATCTTGTACTACGGGTACAGAATATCCAAACCCAACAGGCAGGGCGAGTCAGTTTATTTATATACCTACATAATTGTAATTTAAATAAAATAAATTATGAAATAAAAGTAGTATAAATACAAAAAAAAATCGTATCTGAAAATCCTTCCCAAGTTCTTTTAAATATTTATCTAATTGTAAAATCAAAATGCATCACTATATTAGCTTACTTTATTCATATACTTTGATATAAAAAAATCATTATAACACTATTTTGATATGAAAATATTGCAAAATAATGTTATTTTCTATTCTGGTTTCAGCGACTCTTAGCGACTTAACTTTTTCTTCGCATGGCGAAATCTGGTGACTTTTCGCAGGGAAACTTCAGCTTTTATATAATAACGAAGGTCTGGCACGCGCTGGCTCTCTCGTCTCTATAAGCTAAGATAACAATTATTATCTTAGATTTTTCTTTTTATCTTAAACTAGCTGATGCCCGCGACTTCGTTCGCGTGGAATTATGTTTTTAAAAAATACTCTTTGATTTTCCGGGATAAAAGCCTATGTCACTCTCCAGGTCTTTGTCTATACCCATGCAAAAAATCACGTCAATCCGTAGCACCGTTGCGACGTGATTGAACGACAAACCAACAAACCAATAAACCAACCAACAAACAAACACACTTTCGCATTTATAATAAGGGTTAATTTCATATCATCATAAACATAGATAATATAACTTAACTCGTAGCGACATAAATTTTATCAACCTCCGGGTATTGAATATTTATTTTTTTGTTTTCACCGCAATGGACACGAGTTTTGAGATGCGATTTATATCTCAGTATATTTTCACGAGATATATTGTTTAAATTTATTTGTTTTATCTCTTTTTGTATAAAGCCTGCTCTCATTATTTACTTTATTCACTTTATTCATACCTACTTTTATGTAGGTACTAGATGATGGCTGCGACTCCTTCCGCGTAAGTTTCGGTTTTACTCTTTAATTTTCGGGGATAAAAAGTATCCTATGCCCATCTTCAGGAGACAAGCTGTCTCTGTACCAAATAGATGATGCCCACAACTTCATAGATTTATAAAAAATCCGTGGGAACTTTTTGATTTTCCAGGACAAAAAATAGCATATTATATCCGTCCTCGGGATGCAAGCTATCTTTGCGCCTAATTTCTTATTTCGTAAAAATCGTTTTAACGGATGGAACGGATGAAAATCTAGCAGACAAATACCTAGACAGACACACTTTTATATTTATAATATTATCAATCAATCAATCAATACTTATAATAAAACTGTAACAGGTCAAATTCTGTACATTGAAGATATTTTGAAAATTTTTTTTCGAGGGCACTCTATAATCGATACTGAACCCAAAACTGTAATTTTTTTCATTTTTGTCTGTCTGTCTGTCTGTCTATCTGTCTGTCTGTCTGTCTGTCTGTCTGTCCGTCTGTCTGTCTGTATCACGGCCGCGCATCACGCTGAAACTACTGAATGGATTCCAATGAAACTTGGTACGATTTGAGGTCATACTATGAGGAAGAATATAGGATACTTTTTATCCCGAAATTCAGCATGGTTCCCGTAGGAGAGGGGATGAAAGTTAAAATGTATACCGAGTTGTAATTCATTAACGCGTAGTCCGATTTCATTCATTCTTTTTTTTGTTAGAAAGGGGATATTTTAAAAATTGTTCCGTAAATATTTCAAGGTCATTGGTTTTTAACCGACTGTCAAAAAGGAGGTGGTTCTTTTTTCTACATCGATTTTTTCGAGGTTTCTGGAGCGATTTGCAATTTTTTTTTTAAATCAACAAAAAAAGTTTTCGTGGTGTTCACATAAAAAATTCTGGATTCAACTCCTTAATCCTGATGCTGCAGGGTTACTGCCCGCCTGAGTTATCAAGATTCAGGAAGTGTTCATAGTGAATACATATTGTAGGTACCAAGCAACGACTTTATTCTCAGACTTCAAGTCTCAACTCCTCAACCCTGATGACGTAGGGTACAGCACTCCTAAACTATAATGTTTCAGGAACTGCGGATGATGCAAAATTATTTTAGGTACCAAGCATAGGCTACATCATTGAACTTCGGATCCTAACTCCTCAATCCTGATGCTGCAAAGTACTGAAGTCCTAAATCGTGGGGATTTTAGAATTTCTGATAGTGAATTGATATTAAAAAAAAAAAAAAATTTGAATCGACTGTTAGGCGGAACGAAGTTCGCCGGGTCAGCTAGTTAAGAATAAACATACGTAGGCACATTATATAACTATGTAGGTATAACTATGGCCTATCGATTTTGTGATTACGTAATATACTACCATGAAAGTTTTACTTGCAATAGAACTCGCTCAATTCACTGTCAATTATGCGTTCAAAACTCTTTGTTGCTCAACTAGCATAGCGGAAAAATCTTTTTACCTTCCACTAAAAGCTGACTCAAATCCAATTTGTCTGGGCATGTATTTGAAACAAGCCAATCATTGGCAGCCTCCCATCACGATTCGCTAGAACAGAACTGGTCATCTAATCAGTTACCTATATCTAAGCTTTTTAGATTACACCTTTGACCTGGCTCCACCTTTCCATAGAAATGGTAAATTGCTGACTATTTCTGCGTTAAACATATTGTTTTTGTCGTCGTGGTCAAGGAAAGCCTCGTCGTCTCCTAATTGCTACAGAATCTATCAGCCGATCCCACCTCCTCCTTCTCACTTTCAAAGTTGGATTGGCGACTTCAAACCAGAAAGCGCTTTTTGGCTCCCCACTAGGTAGACAGCGACATCAATGAAGTTGTATAAGGAGGTGCTAGATACATGCAGCGCAAGAACGTGACATGTGAAAGTGCTTAAAAGAGCCCTGCGTCTAGCAGTGGACATAATAATTATATCGTTGATGACGACGATATCAATCGATTGTGCCATATCATCAACTTGATCAAAGTTTGTTATATACCTAGGTCTAGTTTAGGTGTCGATGGTAACATTGAATATTTAATGCAGATAATATTTTTATTGGCCTTACAAAATATAATTTCCTATTTCAATATTTAAGTTGTTTATTATTTTCGATGTAAAATATTTGCTGGCCTCGAAACCCGAAGCAATTTATATTATTCGCTTCAATGATGCGATGAAATGAGAATATCAGAGCCTTGTTTGTGTTATTTTGAAATATGTGAATCATTATATCCGTGATCCTGCTTGAGGCTGTCTACTTATGGGTTACTTGCTGATGCCCGCGACTTCGTATGCGTGGATTTCGATTTTTTAAATCCAGAGGGAACTCTTTGCTTTCCCGGGATAAAAGTAGCCTATGTCACTCCCCAGGTCTTTAACTATACCTACCTACGCAAAAAATCACGTCGATCCGTTGTTCTGTTGCGACGTGATTGAAGGACAAACCAACAAACCAACAAACAAACACACTTTCACATTTATAATATGGGTACTGATTTTGGAAATCCTTTTTTGCCCGACTACAGCAACGTCAAAATGAAGACTTATGATTTTAGCAGTCTTGTTTTCTTGAGTAAAGGTGAAAAGGTAACTCGTGTATAAGTCCTACACAAGAAAAACAATGACAGTAGTTACGGAGTTAAAATTCTACAGAAAACTTAATAAAGTTTTCGTTATTTTTAATAATAAAAAGTGTTAGAAAAAAGAATAGAAAGTACCTATTCCTCGTACAAAGTTCTTTCTATATCGTATTTTATTCGTTCATACTTGAATGGGCGACTTCAAAAAATACCTATTTAACATGGACTCAATAATAGGCTACTTGACTCATATCTAATTTCGTCCAATAAATCATTATTTATTATAGTATTTTGCTTAAGACAACGAAATATATCAATAACAATTATTAAAAACGCAGGATGGATATATAAATCCAATTTTAAAAAATACAGTTTTTATTTTTATTTGAAACGCAGAAAACGCTGTCAGCCATGATGTGACGTCCATTAAATATGTAAACAAAGAAATGTCATCCCTATGTCACGCGGGGACTAACGTAGTATCCATATATATAAAATTTAGAGTCCTGACTAACTTATATATCAACGCACAGCCTAAACATCTAAACAGCTGGTCCTAGATACATGAAATTTGGTGGGTGTGTTCTTTGTAGGTAAAGAGAAGGTATCCACTAGGAAAGGATTTTTTGAAATTCCACCCCTGAGTGGGTTAAATGGAGGTTTGAAATTTATGAAGTCCACGCGGGCGAAGTCACGTGCATAAGCTAGTTTTTATATATTTCTAAAAACTCATAGTAAACGTAAAAAAATATCGTTTTCTCTTTATAAATTGAATAAGTTATTAAGTAAGACTTACAACAAAGTGATCTTTGCAAAAATAAATTTGGGTTGAAGTCGTTAGTCATATAGGATCCCTTTAAGCAAGTCTTCGCGTGTTACGTATATTTATTTCACTGGGCACTCTAATCCACAACTTTCCTGTGGTCTTTATCGATGCGTTTTTTACATTCTCGGATGATACAATAACGAAAATTACTATATTTTTCATGTACACTAGTATAGAAGTCATGTTTATTAAACTTTGGGAGGCTATGCTGTTGTTTACAAATGCATGACGTCAGAGCACAGATAATCTATCGGCCAAACATGGCCGACAGTGTTTTCACCTGTCTAAGAAAAATATATTTTTAAATGAAAGTTTTACGGTTTTTAGGGCGCAAAAAAATATAGTGTTAATTTTTTTGATATAATAGCACAAATATTAACCATTTAAGACCAACTTTAAAAAAGTGTCAAGTAGCCTATTTACATATATATACTTTAAACCCGTGATATATTCAAAATAAATAGTTATTTTTACGGAAATCTGGCAAACTTTATACATAGATATTAGTTTCTAGAAAGTGTTTATAAAATTACATTTAAATGAGATCCAAACTGCGTTTGTATGGAGCGAGCGAAGGAGAGTCCCCTATTAATAGACGGATTTTCTATACAAAGGATTAAAAGGAGGAAACATTAAAGGAATTTTCAGCAATTGAAAAATCGGAAGGTAGAAGTTATAACAAAATAATATGTCGTTTTTTATTCATTGCTGTACTTATCTGAAAGAAATCGCTAGGTAGCGATAAGCCCGCCAAATTGAAGGTATTACGTAACTTTAAGCTTTTTGCGTTTATGTTCTGTTATATTTAAACATATGTATATTAATTCATTTTTTCATTCATTTTTGATATTATTGAATTATTTTACCAATGTTTTGGTACACGGATAATTGCATACCCCTTTGGTTTGCAATTATTCGTATCACATTTTATATTCATTCGTTGTATACAATTTCATGAGATCGACTGATTGGTGGAGTAATTGCCAATCCATTGCCGCTTCAATCTTATACAATAAGGGCGGATGAATGATAAATTAAACTGGTATAGGCACAATACACTTAATTAGCTTTCCAATTAGTGTTCTCTACGAGTTGTAAACATCGTGCTTACTTTATTATATACGAGTAGATAGAATATTAGGGTTTGGTCCCTCAAAAGGAAAAAGGGACCCTTATAGGATCACTTTGTTGTCTGTCTGTCCGTCGTTTCAAGAAAACCTATAGGGTACTTCCCGTTGACCTAGAATCGTGAAATTTAGTAGGTAGGTAGGTCTTACTAATAGGCAAGTAGAGGAAAAAATCCAAAAATCGTGAATTTGAGGTTACATTACAAAAAAAAAATGTGTTCACGAAAAAAATAGTTTACTAAATCATAAATAGAAGGTGCAGTCCATCATTAATCACAGTCCATTCCACGTAAAAGTGTAAGGTATTACAGGTGGTACAGGACCTTTCGAGTCCGACTCGCACTTGACCGGTTTTTTTAGTATTGTTTTGATACTTCTCAATATCTGTGGCCCTACTAGATGTGGGCTCAAATAGTAATATTTTATTATTGTCTAGATATTTTCATACCAGACTGAAATAAAAATCTCTGAGCAGTTTTTTTAACGTTAATTGCTTGTCTTGTGTGCGTACAAATATTTTTGCAAATTTATTCCTGTTCTATCACTTTTAAAAAGAATAACATGCCGAGCAATATCGAGTAAACTGTAGTTTGTGGGTTACACAAATATTTGAATGCTTATAAAAATATTTCATAGAATTTAACCATTATTTACCTATTATTTTTCTTGTTTAAAATGCACAAACAAAAAAACGTTGGTTGCAACTCTGTTGTATGTTTGTTATATTATGATATTTTTTAATTAAAATATGGTGGATAAATGTACCTGATACTATAGCGCGTAGGAATATATTATGTTCCTAAGGGAACGCAGATTAGAATCAAGCTGTTTCTACAAATTTACAAATTACAAGCTTTTATATTTTAACTTGTCGTGTTAGTAGGTATCTTGTAACTGAATTTTAGACTAGGTGACCCTCAACCGATTGACTTGAAATTTGGAACATACACATATGTAACTTCCACTACAATGCTTAAATATTGTGGTATCTATAGATAGAGCAGAATCTCATGAAAAATAAGGAAATGAAATTACAAAGTTATGTGAAGGTATATATGTTTTCTATATTCACCACAAAGTAGGTACTATTATAAATATGTATGTATGTACTATTATATTTCATTTCATGAGATTGTGATCTACCTATACTATAAAGAAAGATAGAGCTGAGAGGTGGCCCCAGGAGCTCCTCAACTTCTAAACCTAAATCCGCCATGTTCCTTGGTTTTCTCTTGATAAATATTTTGGACCTAGATGATGCCTAGACACACAGCTCAAACTACTGGATGGATCGGACTGAAATTTGTCATGCAGATAGCTAAATGTGACGTAGATATCCGCTAAAGGATTTTGAAATTTGTGCATTCCATGCGGATGAAGTCGCTGGCATAAGCTAGGTGACTTATGAAACTGTTATGTTGTTATGGACATTCTATTTACACGTTTTTCTAGGTTAAGCTCGTTAGTCGACCAAATGTTACGTCCGATTAGTGTGAAATGTGCGCCTCAATAAAGCGGCCTCCATTCATGTCACCTATTGAAACATAAAGACCATTGACATCCTTACGCTAGATTAAACTCCAATCGCCTCTTGGTTTTGCATTATATAAATTAGAACATTATATTATTATTTAGAAAGGGAAAATTGTTATTCTTTGCTTTGTTGAATTAAGTACATCGTCATATTACTTATAGCGATTACCGTGTTTTAATAAAGTCGATTGTATAGGTTCTTGGACTGTAGTCATAAAATTATGTGATGTTTTGTATAGTGGTAGTTTATGGGGCTAGAATTCTTTATTAAAGAGAATAATTTTAAAAAATCACGATTTTTTAATTTTAACGTAATTAATTATTAACGTCACCGCTGTACGGAAAGCAAATAATGACGTCACAATACGTAAGCGACAAATATTTTCCAGCAGAAATTATGTACTCTATTTTTATGTTAAAAAATTGGTATAAATATTAATCACGCCGACAAAGTGGTAAAATAAAATTTTAATAATTTTTTACATGTAAAGTGGGAATGATTTTTTTTCTCGTCTACCCCATAGTGTTGGGTATCGTTGAATAGGTCTTGTCTAGATCCGTGTGTAAAATATGATGTTTTAAAGTGCTAATTTTTATTAGAGTCAAGTTTGTGTGGTACAACCCCCCCTCCTATCAGCCAAATGGTAGTATTTATACTATATAGGAACGTGAAAAAACTCACAGCAGTAGTATATAATAATATAATCAAGGCTAAGTAGGGTTCACAGGTTAAGGAGTTAAGTATATCTGTTTTTCGAGGTTAATTATTGTACGTAGATATTATGAGTTGCATATTAATGTGTGTTATAAGTTTTATTGTATATATTGTATTTGTGATTGATCGTAATCCTATTCTTTTCATTTAGTTTAGATTGATTTATTGTTATACTAGCTGACCCAGCAAACTTTTTACTACGGAACCCTACACTGCGCGTGGCTCGCCACGCACTTGGCCGGTTTTATTTCATATTTACATAATCGACACAGAAATAAAACATAAATATCACGGAAGTTAACGCAAATCTAGCCGGATATCGGTTAGCTTTCAGTATCGCGAACGCCATCAGATTACCTAGGTTCGCTACACCGGATGTTTTGTTATTAATTTCCATCGGCTTTATTCATGCTCTATACCTACCAACTTCGCTTCAATTTCGATCGATTTAATCTAGTATTAATCTACTTACTTGAATATTGCTGCTAACGCAAATGAGAATTTTCAATAGTGTTCATGCAAGTTTTACTAGGTTATATTTCTTGCATTTCACGAAGGCGAGTGGCTCATGCTTGTGTTTAAGTCGTATCGGTATACATAAGGTAAAGTAAATGTGTGCGTTTGCGAGCGCTTGCTCGCGACTGATTGGTCCGACATGCACGCACACGTAGGTACGCAATGTCCGTGTACGTACGATGTAACCACAAGTAAAGTTCAATCGCCTGCGTGAATTGCAAGAAGTGTAACATTAATTATATTTTATTTACAACAATTGCCTTCGCAAGTTTCATTTTTTTAATAATCCCGTGGGAAGTCTTCGACTTTCCCGAGATGAATTTCTACCAAATTTCGACGAAATCGGTTAAACAGATGGGCTATGAAAACAGACAGACACACTTTCGCATTTATAATGTTCATGGATGAATGGATATATCATTTTATACCTAATTTTGATTAAAATATTACTAAAGACGTTTTGACGGTTTGTATATTGGAAATATATCTATTAGTTAAATAGTATATAATATTACGCACAGCGATAGAAAAATCATTTTGGTGAAATAACAAAGAGGTATAAATAATAGTATTATTGTTTTAAAAGATTTGAAAAAGTTTATTGCGTATAATATTAAAAAATGTTAAGTAAGTAGGTAATTTATTTCGTTTCTTGTTAATTTATGAACGTAATTTCTCTAACGTAAACATTAAGTTGTTACATGAATCTTCTTACTAAAGATGAATCTGTATTAATCGTAATTGTGTTTTTCGGGCAAAATAGTTTCTAGTTTATTGGACAAATTCCAAAAGAAAGCTGACAACCTAAAAAATAATACTTAATACAAATAAAAAAAAGATTTAAAGTATGTATTACATGCACTAACGCCTATTTCATAGTCATTTACTAGAAGCCTCATTCGTCCCTTTGCGTCGGCCTATCTAAAGGCGTTGCTATTGATGTTGATTAACCAAGTGTGCGCGTCGGTCGACCAGTTAATTGCTCCCGTGACGTTTAGAAATGAAGTTTGTTCTTGAAAGATCATTGCCTTGAGATTATACGCCTATACGAGCGTCCTAGCGTTGTCTTATATATACATTGTTTGTTGTCTGTGGCGCAACGGTGTCTTGTTTACTCCGTAAAATAATGCAAATAATAATTAAATAACAGCTAATTTTTCGTGTCTATTTACAAACATTAAGCAGTTTAACTTGTGATTAGTGCGTGTAAATGTTATTTAAGCGAAGTGCTACGTGAAACTGCAATTAATCACCATTTCATTGTTGCTCCCATGGTGACAATTTTTCCAAATTACACGATTGACTGCAAACAAAATCGATTAAATACGTGCTTAAATTGTCTATTCAAAATGATTAAGTTGTGATATTTATGTTAAACACTAAAGACTTTGAATATAGACTTGGTTTTTGGCCTAAAATAGTTACTTGCCATAACCTACAAGTTCAACAAAAAGTGACGGTGTGCAAATGAGCTATACAATCGCAGCCCGGGTGGCACGGCGTTAAAGTGCTTATCCAAAACACACTATTATAATTATAATAACTGTTCGACCAAGAGACGTAATTATAAATTAGAGCATAATACGGCAGAGCAAAATGTCTGACCAGAGTACTTGGGGTTGTTGTGATAACAATACTGATTGCAACGATGAGGACTGTGTTAAATGTTATGCTTGTAGCACACTTTATCATGTACTCTGCCTGCAGCCTACTAATTCTAGGGAAGCCGCCTTATTAAGAACCAACAGTAACAATTGGAAATGTCCATTGTGTTCTGGAGTTAAAACGGGAAGAAATGATGACACTCCTGTTCGTTCGGATACAAGTAAAAATCTCACTAGTCGATCCAAGAAACGCATGGCTGTATCTTCTCCTCCTCAGCCTGTAGAATCAGGGATTACGGGTGATGAAATACGAGATATAATACGGGAGGAATTAAAATCTATGATGGAAGAAGGTTTGTCGCGTATGAATAAAACTATGCACAATATAATAAACAGTGAGCTGAAAGATATTAAGAGCGAAATGCAATGCCTGAAGGATTCGATAGAATTTTTAAGTGGCCAATATGAGGATGTCACTAAAGAATTTAAGTTGGCTACAGAGACTATTGCGGAACTGAAGCAGCAAAATGAAAAATCTCAATCAACTATAAAAGAAATTTCACAAAAAATAAATATTCTTGAACAAAATGCGAGAGCTAGCAACATTGAAATACAATGTTTGCCAGAGAACAGAAGTGAAAATCTCTTAGAAGTGGTCCAAAAATTAATTAAGGTAGTTGGTATTGATGTTAAGGAAGAACATGTATTGCACTGCACTCGAATTGCAAAAAAAAATCGGGAAACCCAAGACCTAGATCTGCTATTGTGCAATTCAATTCCCCGTTGACACGTGATAAAGTTTTAGCTGCTGTGACAAAATTTAATAAGTCTAAGAAACCGTCTGAAAAACTTAACTCCTCTCATGTCGGTTATTCTGGCGAGCAAAAGCCCATATATATAATGGAACATTTATCAGCCTTTAATAAAGAACTACACGCAGCTGCTCGCATAAAGGCTAAAGGCTAAAGAGAAGGGTTATACATTTACGTGGATCCGAAATGGGAGAATATTTGTTAGAAAAAATGCCAATTCAGAGTACCGACTAATACGGGATTTCGATTCTCTTAATAATATTGTTTAGTTATTTTAAGATTTTTTAGCATGTATTGGTCATAAAATCATTAACATACGATTCATTAGGTATTTATTATCAAAATGTCCGAGGATTACGTACCAAAACGCTGGATTTTTATAAGGCCTTATGTTGTTCAAGTTTTGATATAATTGTACTTTCTGAAACTTGGCTTAAGGACTACATTTTAAGTACGGAGCTTTTTGATGATAGATATTCAGTTTATAGACGAGATAGAAGTGATACAGGAAGTCTTAAAAAAGATGGAGGTGGTGTGCTTGTAGCGGTTAAAAAATCTATTAAATCTAAGCGGCTCAAGCAATTTGAAAGTGATAAGGAAGATCTTTGGGTATCTTTAGAATTCAGGAATAAAAAATCTGTAATCCATATTAATTTATGTGCAATTTATCTACCTCCACCTTTTGATAAGAAATGTTTGGAGGCTTTTATGGACAGGTATAACAATTTTAAAGATAGGTTAGACGGATACACTTGCATTGTCGGTGATTTTAATATGAACTTTCTTGATTGGGATTCTCAGAACAAATTGGTAAGAAACAGTAATTCTTTGCCTGCGCAAGCATTTAGTGACTTTCTATGTGTAAATCACCTCCGACAGTGCAATATTATCCCTAATCACAAAGGAAAGTTTCTTGACCTTGTCCTATCTGATATACCGGAATGCTTAGTATTAGAATCAGATACTCCATTATGCAATATTGACAATTATCACCCTCCCCTAGAAATCTCTATTGTTATTAGCGATCTTAAAACGTTACCATATAATCCTAATTTAAAGAAATATGACTTTCGAAGAGCGAATTACCAAATAATTAATGATTTCTTTAACAATGTCGACTGGGGAGAGGCTTTTATCAGGTGCGAAGATGTAAATGATATGGTAAAGGAATTTAATGATATACTTAAAAATGCTTTACAAAAATTTGTTCCACTATATAAACCTAAAAATAGGCGTTTTCCGTTTTGGTATAGTCGTAGTCTTATAAAAATGCTTAAGGAAAAAAATAAAATTAGAATTAAATTTAAGAAGTATAAAAACCCCAGAGATGAAATAGAATTACTTATTTTAAAGGAACGTAGTATAATTTTGACTAAAACATGTTACCAATTGTATCTAACTAATATGGAGGATCTAATCGCGAAGAATTCGTCTCACTTCTTTTCCTATATAAAGCGAAAAAGAGGCGTAGGTAGTTCATATCCTGCTACAATGTCTAACGGAGCCGTTACAACATCGGACGGGATAGAGATATGTAATATGTTTGCCAATTATTTCTTCTCTGTGTATAAAGATGAAGTTAACTATGATTCCTCAAGTCAATGTGCTATAAGTAAAGACTATTTTAACTCAATTAGCATAAATGGTGACTCCTTTTCGACTTTAAGCGTCGGGGAAAAAGATGTCCTAAAGATGCTACAAAATATAAATCCCTCAAAGGGCACTGGACCTGATATTGTTTCCCCGTTGTTCATATTTAAGTGTGCTCGTAGTTTAGCAAAGCCTCTAACAGTAATATATAATAGATCACTTGACACTGGTGTCTTTCCTACTTCATGGAAAGTTGCTAAGGTGGTTCCGATTTTCAAAAATGAAAGCGACACAATGATCTCCAACTACAGACCTATATCATTGCTTTCGACTTTCGCAAAAGTGTTTGAAGCATTATTGTGTCCCTACCTTCAGAGCTATTTTAGGAAATACCTTAGTGATTGCCAACACGGCTTTGCTAAATTCAGATCAACAACCACTAATTTAGTTACATTTGTAGAAAAACTATCAGAGGCAATTGACAAAAATAAACAGGTTGATGCTGTTTATACTGATTTCAGTAAGGCATTTGATTCAGTTTCTCACAGTATATTGTTACATAAATTAGCAATGTATGGCATATGTGGTTCATTACTGCGGTGGTTTCAATCTTACTTAGTCAACCGTTCTTTTTTTGTGGTTGTGGGTGGGTATAAATCTGGTCATAAATCAATAAAATCAGGGGTTCCTCAGGGCTCCCATTTAGGCCCCATTCTTTTTAACATATTTATTAATGATATCACTAATTGTTTTTTGAACTCCACACCTTTTTTGTATGCGGATGACTTAAAGATTATCAGAATAGTAAATAGCCCCGATGATACGAAGCTTTTGCAAAGTGATGTTAATAGACTGGTGCAGTGGTGCACGGACAATAACTTAGAGATGAATATTAAAAAATGTATGCATATAAAGTTTACACGGAAATTTAATGTCATACCGTCCACATATTCGTTTGGTAATAATTTTCTTTGTGAAGTTAATCTTGTTAGGGATCTGGGAGTAACTATAGATCGTAATTTAACTTTTATACCTCATATAGATATAACAGTTAAACGGGCATCTAAAATGTTGGGATTCATTATACGAAATGGGAAAGAATTTACTAAGATTAGCACAAAAATATTACTATATAAGGCGTTAGTACTTAGCACTTTAGAATATTGCAGTGTTGTTTGGCGGCCTCACTATGCTACACATATGCTTAGGATTGAGCGAGTGCAAAAGCGCTTTCTTTGGCATCTTACGTTTGCGGCTGGAAAAGTAAAAAACCTAAGAAGTTATAATAGCAGACTAAATTTCTTTAATATGGAATCCTTAGAAACTCGTAGAACAAAACTCGATCTCATATTTTTATTTAAGATTTTCAACAACAAAATAGATTGTTCTTCTCTTTCAAATAGCTTTAAATTAAGGGTTCCTTCGAAATATCCTAGATAACATTTAAATTCTTCTTTATCTTTTCCTCGACGCTCAACAGTTATGGGTGCTAACTCGCCAATCCCTAGAATAAGTCAACTTTATAATAAGCTCAATGTGCTAGACATACACGCGGACTCACTGGTTAAATTCCGGAATTCAGTTCATATGGCATTAAGTGAATTGCCATAGTAATTTACTTGATGCCATGTGAACTGCTTACCTACATTTGTTTATTAGTTTAGAGTTTATTTATTTATATTATTTATATTATTATTATTTTTTAATTAAGTAACTTTTTTTTAGTAGTAAAATTACCTGACACATTCGCATGCGGTGATTACTTTTAATTAGCTCGTCATATTGTCTTAAAACTTTTGTATTGTTAAATTTGTATTTGATGTATATGATTAGCTGTTAGTGATCCAAATAAATGAAAAAAAAAAAAAAAAAAAAAATACATATATAAAAGAAATGGTGACTGACTGACTGACTGATCTATCAACGCACAGCTCAAACTACTGGACGGATTGGGCTGAAATTTGGCATGCAGGCAGCTATTTTGACGTAGATGGACTAAGAAAGGATTTTTGAAAATTCAACCCCTAAAGGTGTAAAATATTGATTTGAAAACTGTGTAGTCCACGTGGATAAAGTCGTGGGCACTAGTCTCAAAAATCTTTAAAAGAACTTTTAGTTTACTTTTTAAGGAACAGAAAACTTTTCCGTCCCTTTTCCGTCCCTTTTCCGTCCATACAAAATGACAGGTGTGGTGTAAACACAGCTTACGTTAGCTTTATTTTATTTTAACTTGAAAGTTATGCGATGCTTTGTAGTGAGCCGACGATGGGTTGATTATGATGACGTAAAATAAACGATCTAATATGTTCGTCCTTTTCCATCAGGCAGCAGTTACATCAAGAGGTGTCTCTGTTTGATGTTGATTAACGAATTTTGCGCTCCGGTCAGCCAGTTAATAGCTCCTGTGACGTTTCCATTTCAGTAAAAGCGAAAATGGAAATATTTGTGGTTCAATATCTTCATATTCAGATTCTCTATTTATTTTTCTGCTAGGCGAACTATATATCTACTGTTTAACTCTGCAAGACCTCATATGAATTAATATGTTTCTGCAAAATAATGAAATTGAATTGAATTTTATCGATACATTAAAATTATTATTTATCCGCGTGTACTACACAAAATTGAAACCACTATTTTACGCCATTAGGGGTTGAATTTTCAACAATCCTTTCTTAGCGGACGTCTACGTTCGGCCCAATCCGTGCAGTAGTTTGAGCTGTGTGTTAAACTATCAGTCAATCAGTCAGTAAGCTTTTCCTTTGATAAAGGTATACACGACTTTGCTGGCCTGGATTTAGATTTCAGATTTTTTTAAATACCGTGGAACCTCTGATTTTCCTGGATAAAAAGTAGCCTATTTCACTTTCCACTTTCCAGGTCTTTAACTATATCCATAAGGCTCTTTATATTGCGTCCTTTTCCACCTGCACGCAGATACACCTACAGGCGTCTCTATTTGATACTAATTAGCGAATTTTGCGCTCCAGTCAGCCTTTTAATAGCTCCTGTGACGTTTCCATTTCAGTTAAAGTAAAAATAGAAATATTTTTGATTAAGTAAATGCCTATCATCTTCATATTCAGTTTCTCTATTTTTTTCACTTGGCCGGAGTTGTTATGTATTCATCAGTCAACATACCTAATGTGTGCCTAATGTTTGTTTGTTCATTAATTCAATAATTATTGTATTAATATATTTGCTATGAATACATTTAAAGTCATAATTTAAGTAATAACTTGTTTGTTTGCGTGCATTTTTTTAAAATAGAGATAGCGAGCATTTAGATTTTGTAAAATCCAGTCAAATTCTTTTGTTTTTCCGATCGTGTCCTAGGAATATTTTTATCAACAAACCTTTGAGCCATAAAAAAGTAGTAAATCATTAAATTTATTCAGGTCCATATTCAGTTTTATAAAGGTAGGTACGTAAAAATGATTTAAAATCGAATGAACTAAATATATTTTTACACAACCCAATAATTTTTGAATCGAAGTCATTAGAATGTCCTAGATATAATATGTATTATTAAAATATAATTATGTATTGGCACAGAAATGAGATCACGGCTTTAATAAAATATAAAATAAGGTTATAGGATAAAGATATCCCCTCGGGACGATATCTCATTACTGTATTAAACACCTTACATTTTATTTGAAAAAATAGCCTATAAAAATAAATGTAAGCTTGTTATTGAATAGAATAGAATAGAATAGAATAGAATAGAATGTTTTTTATTCATGTAAACTTTTTAAAAGTGCTTATGAATAGTCAGGTTTAATTTACCACTGGTTAAATATAATATATAATATAATTAAAATGGGTCAGTATTTAAAGTCAGTACCTGTTGGAACTGGCTGTTAACTAAATTGTTTATATTGAAATATGTTCTTATTCTTATTTTTTCTAAGAGTTTTTTGTTTTACATTCGATGACATTCACTCACTTCAAATATATATCTCAAACAGGACGTCCAAGTTTTTCCTTTTACTGATATTTTTCCTATAAAATCAAAATATCCCAACACGTTATCAGCACGAAGGGCTCTAGGGGAAAAATAAAAGTGAAAAAGTGGTGTTAATTGTCCATTTATATTAACACGTTCTAAAAGATCTTAATCATATTAAGCAACAGTTTGGGAAAATTGGTTTAGAACTTAATTTTTCGAAATGCGAATTGTTTTTTACAGAAAAACTGTCGCAAGAAAGAATTCTATTGGCCTCTGAATTATTCAATGAAATTTCACCTAATATTAAAATACTTGATAAACGTTCACTTTGCCTTCTCGGTGCTCCTCTTTATAATGAATCCATACAACCACTCTTGGATCAAAAAGTCAGAACATTTTCGGCTAATACCGACAAATTGGGCACTCTAAATTCTCACATTGCATTTTCGATCCTAAAATATTGCCTTTTTGTACCTAAATTAATTTACATTCTCCGCGCGAGCCCAATTTGGAAATTTCATGGACTACTCGATAACATGGATGCCACCCTTAAAAGTACACTAGAACAAATTCTAAATTTAACTTTTGATGAGCACTCCTGGAACCAAGCAACTTTACCGGTCAAGTACGGTGGCATCGGCGTGAGGAAAATTTCCAGTGTAGCTCTTCCGGCTTTTCTGTCCTCTGTGCATAGTATAAAAGAGCTTAGCTCTCAAATTCTCAAATCCAATTCATCATTGACCTATGCCGCAGAGGCCCTAGAGAGTTGGAAGGTCAGATGTCCCAATGTCGACATCCCGAAGGAACGTACTACACAAAAACTTTGGGATTTGCCATTGGTTCAACTGACACATACGAATTTGGTTCAAAATCTTACAAGTGACAGAGATCGTGCCAGGCTTCTAGCATTATCCGAAAAGGAATCTGGGTATTGGCTGCATGCCTTGCCATCAAAAAATCTCGGCACACTTTTAGATAACGAAAGTTTTCGTGTGGCTCTAGGTCTCAGATTGGGAACACCACTGTGCCATCAGCACAGATGTCCGTGTGGAAAAGAGGTTGATAAATTTGGAATCCACGGACTCTCTTGCCAAAGGAGCTCCGGTAGGCTGTTTAGGCATGGCTCTCTTAACGATACAATTAAAAGAGCTCTTGCCACCATAAATATTCCTGCGCTCATTGAGCCGGCAGGGATTAGTCGGGATGATGGCAAGAGACCTGATGGATTGACGCTGGTTCCCTGGGAACGGGGACGGGCGCTAATGTGGGACGCAACTTGCGTTGACACATTGGCCCCGTGTCATATCAGGAAGACAGCATCAAGACCGGGAGCCGCAGCAGAAACAGCTGAAAACGGCAAGCGGCGCAAGTATGCCTCTCTTATAGAGAGTTACATTTTTGTGCCGTTTGCCGTGGAGACCCTGGGGCCATGGAGTCTTAGTGCTAAAAATTTTTTACGAGACATTTCACCGCGATTAATAGCCTCAACTGGTGACAGAAGGGCTGGCTCATTTTTTGCGCAGCGGATCAGCCTGGCTGTCCAGCGCGGAAATGCAGCCAGTATTCTTGGCACCATTCCACGCGGTCATGATTTATATAGTAATTAGATAAGGCTAGCCTTAAGTTTTATTGTATTAAAAAAAAAATAGTAAAAAAAAAAAAAAAAAAAATTTAAATAAAAATACAACAGAGCTAAAAAAAAAAAAAAAAAAAAAAAAAAAAAAAAAAAAAAAAAAAAAAAAAAAAAAAAAAAAAAAAAAAAAAATTTATATTATATTTGTTGCGAACAAGAAAAATCAATTTTTACCAAATGTCAAAAATAGAGAAGGATATCCCACTTGGAAAATGATTAAAATATTGGCTACATGAGAACCTGTGGTTTTCTATTGATGGGTATCCAGAAGGAGATACGGCCGCTGCATCAATGAAGGTGATTCTGTTCGTCATGCTTTCGCCCTGTGGTGGACTGTACAGTGTACATAGTTGATTGTACTGTTAATATTCCACCTAAGATGAATAGTGAAGATTTTGCGTACGAGGTGCACTCTGACCGTCTGAGCAAGTATCAGCTCTGGCATAATATGGTTAGGACACTTATGTCGCATAGGCATGAATCAATTGAACTTGAAGAATCATCAGGTAGTTTAGGTCTTAGTTTTTTCTCATGTTAATTTATTTTTTCTTGTTCCTGTGTGTTAATATTTTATGTTAAGTTTTTTTTGTAAGACAATTTAGTTTAAAGGGGGATGTTGGAACTGGCTGTAAACTAAATTGTTTATATTGAAATATGTTCTTATTCTTATTTTTTCTAAGAGTTTTTTGTTTTTACATCCGATGACATTCACTCACTTCAAATATATATCTCAAACAGGAAGTCCAAGTTTTTCCTTTTACTGATATTATTTTTCCTATAAAATCAAAATATCCCAACAGTACCTACTTACAATTATAAATGACGATTTTATAATATATATTATTACAGTGAATTTTATACACAATAGTAAAAATTTAATGGCTCCACTATAGAAAGGTTCACCACTATATATTCACGAATATTATATATAGGTATAGCGGTAATATTCAGTGTAAAGAGGTTCATTTGCACTTTACATATCTGTAATTTCATGTTACGGAGACACGTATTTATAGACATTTATACAATTTTAAAATGATTAACATTATAAATAGAAAACACGATTACTACATAGATTTCGTTAATATTCACTGGAAAGAGATTAATTTGCACTGATCTTTACGTAATTTCTTAATTTCAAGACACGTAATCGCGTATTTTATACAGATTTATGTAAATAAAATGAAATTAATTAGGTCTAGTGTTTTAGTGAAGCGCGAAGCGAGAAGAGCTACTTCTGGCGTAGCCCGTATTAAAAAACTTAATGATTGGTTAGGTTAGGTTAGAATAGTTAAGACAACGCACGAGCCGAGCGAGCGCAGCGAGCGTGCCGCGGCAGCGGCCGGCGAAGTGCCAGAACCGAATTGTAGGCGTTTCCCCCCTCTCCTTTCCTCGCCATTTACAAGTGAGGGAAGGAGTGGGGGAGGGGTTATCTTTTCAACCCTTAAAAATCTACCCCTAGTGTTTTAGTGAAGCGCGAAGCGAGAAGAGCTACTTCTGGCGTAGCCCGTATTAAACAACTTAATGATTGGTTAGGTTAGGTTAGAACAGTTAAGACAACGCACGAGCCGAGCGAGCGCAGCGAGCGTGCCGCGGCAGCGGCCGGCGAAGTGCCAGAACCGAATTGTAGGCGTTTCCCCCCTCTCCTTTCCTCGCCATTTACAAGTGAGGGAAGGAGTGGGGGAGGGGTTATCTTTTCAACCCTTAAAAATCTACCCCTAGTGTTTTAGTGAAGCGCGAAGCGAGAAGAGCTACTTCTGGCGTAGCCCGTATTAAAAAACTTAATGATTGGTTAGGTTAGGTTAGAACAGTTAAGACAACGCACGAGTCGAGCGAGCGCAGCGAGCGTGCCGCGGCAGCGGCCGGCGAAGTGCCAGAACCGAATTGTAGGCATTTCCCCCCTCTCCTTTCCTCGCCATTTACAAGTGAGGGAAGGAGTGGGGGAGGGGTTATCTTTTCAACCCTTAAAAATCTACCCCTAGTGTTTTAGTGAAGCGCGAAGCGAGAAGAGCTACTTCTGGCGTAGCCCGTATTAAAAAACTTAATGATTGGTTAGGTTAGGTTAGAACAGTTAAGACAACGCACGAGCCGAGCGAGCGCAGCGAGCGTGCCGCGGCAGCGGCCGGCGAAGTGCCAGAACCGAATTGTAGGCGTTTCCCCCCTCTCCTTTCCTCGCCATTTACAAGTGAGGGAAGGAGTGGGGGAGGGGTTATCTTTTCAACCCTTAAAAATCTACCCCTAGTGTTTTAGTGAAGCGCGAAGCGAGAAGAGCTACTTCTGGCGTAGCCCGTATTAAAAAACTTAATGATTGGTTAGGTTAGGTTAGAACAGTTAAGACAACGCACGAGCCGAGCGAGCGCAGCGAGCGTGCCGCGGCAGCGGCCGGCGAAGTGCCAGAACCGAATTGTAGGCGTTTCCCCTTTCTCCCCGTCTTTCTATCTATTAGGGTAATTAGCGACTTTGAAGTAAGTATTATATTCGGCTAGACGTAGGGAAGTATTTATATTGCCCGGTCCAAGCTAGGTATTTCGAACTTTAATTTTTTTAATGTGTGACGTCATTATGTGGGCCACTGAGTATTATTAATATGGGTCGGTCAAACTAGTTAATTTATCAATTTGACCGACGCTCTTAGATGCTCTTGGATTCAAAGTTCAAACCTAAAAGAGCGGTAATAAAATATGTAATTAATTTACATGGCAATTTTATATTTTTAGAGAGCTTAAGGAATTGGTATCCAGAGCCGTACAAAAATTAAAAAATATATAGTATTCCAGCATTCCCGCTATTTTATAAAAATTGTAATTAATTTACATGGCAATTTTATATTTTTAGAGAGAGCTTAAGGAACTGGTATCCAGAGCCGTAAAAAATTAAAAAAAAAATTAAATAAAAAGTATTCCCGCTATTTTATATAAATCTTTCTGTGATCATTCTGTTTTCGCGCGTGATTTTGGAATCTTCCCATTGCTTTAATTTTCTTGTATTTATAACTGGTCTGTACAGCAGCAGCAAAAGTATTATAGATTAGAACCCAGAGCCGTAAAACCAGTAAAAAAAAAAGTATTACAGGTGTTAACGGTGGTAACCTATGACAGTATCTATCGTATTTTGCGATTTTGTATTGTGTTTGTTGAGTTTATTCTAAAAATGCTAATTGTGATTAAAGTGATTAATTTTATTTAAAAAAATGATTTTCGAGCTCTGAAATTTTAACTTAGAGTTTCAGGAGCACCCCCTTTACTGCCCTCTATCCCAATGGATGGTATTATAGTCTATAGCAACCCCAATTTAATTACTGATAAAATTGTATAGATAACAATTTTGCTCAATAATATAATTATTGTACGTAAATAGCTGCTGAAACCTCTCAAAGTCAATACCATTTATATCTATCTATACCTGTAGCTCAAACACCTGGGCCTAGAAATATGAGATGTAGACCTCTACTAAGAAAGCATTTTGAGAAGTTCCGGAACGTTCAGAAAGCCCAAATCAACGTGGATGACGTCGTTGGCATCAGCTAGTTCTCATTTATTTGGTCCTCCATAGGCACTTGTACTTACCACCACCAACGCGATAGCGACTAAACACATTATGATTCAGTGCCAGTGAAAGACATCGTTTTCAGAGCGACTCCGTCGCGTGACGATGACGACGCATCGCGAGCGAGTTCCTCTGAAAAAGATCTCTTTTATTGACACAGAATCACTAACTAACACTACTTTCTAAATTAGTCGGGCTTAATTCAACTAACCATATAACTTCAGCCGGTATTAGCTATATTTATAATGGATATTACTCACGATAGTTGAAACGCTAATCATTATTAATTTATTTTTTGATCGGTGAGAACTCTCTAGTGAAGAACTAGATTATCGCAGCGACAAGAGATAACTAAGAAAAAATTCACTCAGCGGCGTTCTCTTGATGGACGAAAGTTCGCGCACTTTCAACATCAGACGCGAGTAATCGCCTGTGGCACTCGCTCACTCGCTCTGCCCAGCAAAACTATCCCAAGTATAACCTCGCTTCTCGTTGCTCGTTGCTCGTCGGAAGTGCCTTGCTCAGCTCTGTTATAAAAATGACCATTGGCTGTTTAATCATTTTGCACGCTTAATTAAAAGTAAATTTTCCTTTGCAGCGTACGGGAATCTAGGAAGTGTGCTGACAACGCAAGCAAGATTGCCCGAAGCGGAAATAGCGTTCGAGAGAGCGCTCAAATATCGACCAAACATGGCCGATGTCCACTATAATCTGTGAGTTCATTTCTTTTTCTATAAATTATTTAAGTGAAACACTAGTGAAAACTTGTTTAGGCGGGTTGGGTGATTTTGGTATGGGTAAAACCTCAAGGTCGCGTCATCGGCATGCTAGTGTTATTAGCGCTCGGAATGCCAAAAGGTGTAAAACTAAACTATTGTTTACTTTACTAGTTTTAAATTACAAATTATGAAATTTTAATTTTTGACACTAGAATTAATTTTGAGTTTACTACACGAAATTTTGTGGTGTAGGTATTGTAAAAGGTATTATATTAATTCATTCATAAATTTATTAAGTTAAAAATGCAAAAAACCCTGTTATTTTATACTTTTAAGTTTTCACTTCTGTCGGCACTCGGCAGTCGCCCCTTTTTTATCACTGGAAAATGCGTTTACGCACACCCCCACAGTCCACACCTCCCCGCCCCGGAAGCGTTTGCCTATACTAAATAAAAAATTAAATGAAATCAACTCAAGGATAACTTATCAACTCGATTATTTACATGAATAGGTACCTATATAGTTGAAAGAGTAGTTAAAAATCGAAGAGTTCCCACGGGATTTTTAAAAACCTTAATCGCGGGCATCATCTAGTGTCTAAATAAAGTGTTAATTTGTATAGGTAAACATACTTGTATATCTATTAGATAAGTTTGTATTTCGTTACTCGTTATGTATTTTGTATGGATGTATTCACTATTCACTAAAGTTGTTTGTACATAAACACTACGTGTAGGCACATTTTTTTTATGAATAACATAACATTTATAACGTGAAAATACGAGAAAGCCGACGTGTGCTTTTCGCGTGTATTTATATTCATCGCATAAATTTCGATTTCACGCTACGTATGCGCGAGTTATGGGCATAGCGCGTTATGAAAATTGGCGTAAAACACGTTCCATTACCGAAACAATAAAAATTATCTCATATCAGAAACATTTATATAATAATATATTCTTTTCGGATATTATTTTCTTACTTTGTAACTACAATTTTTGGTACATGAATAATAAAAATAAAATAAAATAAATAAAATAAAAAAGTAAGTATAGTCCGCGAAAAGTCGAGATGGCAATTGGAGTATGAGGCGAGGGGACGCCCCGCACACCCGCACGTCACCCGCGCTCGCCCGCACCGGGTTATCCCGGAGGCAGTGCGAGTATGCGGGGCGTTCCCTCCCCGATTGCTATCTCAGCCTGTCGCGTACAATACGAGTAACTAACTATATCCTACAGAGTTTCACGTTTTACTGGTTACCAAATCGAGTAGCCAGTGATTTGCCTCCCTCCGTGTAAGTATATTTACTACGAAACTGCGTCCATTAGTAAATGAAAATGAAAATGAAAATGAAAATGAAAATCTTTTTTAAAGAAACGTGCCGAGCCGAATCACTGGTGTACCTATATGAAATATATGGAAAGCGAAATACTGCGGTAAAATTCAGTGAGGACCTTAAGGCTTAAGACCGGTTACGCACTCATCCGATCCGAGTCCGTGAAAATACGGATATAAAACCCGGATCGAACTCGGATATTGCTTACACACTCATCCGATCACTGATCAAAATCTAAGCTAATCAGTAGACATAGGTATCTACGTCATACGTCCGATGTGAATCCGAGGCACATCCGAGATATGACGGAAGACGGAGCTAGTGCGTAGGCTACCATACAAATAGTTCTATGACTACTTCGGAACGTATTTTCACGGATTCGGATCGGATGTAGTACGTAATCGCCCTAACGCAACTCTAAGTTAAATGCCTAACTAACATTCTACTGATAATGGTGAATTGTCATTTCCAAGCAAAGTAGCATTACGATAAATACTCATTAGAAAACAAAATAAGAGCAATATAGATAAACAAGCCAACCACCAAAAGTCCACGCAAATCAATACAATAAAAACAACAAAACTAATAATACATTCATGAAGCCCGTAAGTTTAGATTGAGTAAAAGGTGGAACAATATCCGTCGTCCAATTCACAAGGGGCTATACTTAAAAGGCTAAAACGCGCGCCGGTTTTATAAGAGAGAAGAAGCATAAAATACAGGCAAATACTCCTTTCGTTATATTCGGTATTGCCATTTTGTTTTATTCTTATTATATTATCACTCAAAAGAAGTTCTAATCAAAAGCTCCTTGTTGGGGCGACGCGCACGGGAGGAGACGCGCGGAGGGTGGCGGGGCTTCAGCCGGCCGGCAGTGGACACGGCCCGCGGATCTCCACTCGCCTTCCAAACTGAGTGACCGTCATGACGCCACGTCTCCTACATTACCTACTTATTAGATCACTAGATGATGCCCGCGACTTCATCTGCGTGGATTTAGGTTTTTCAAAATCCCGTAGGAACTCTTTGATTTTGCGGGATTAAAATAGCCTATGTCCGTCCTCGGGATGTTAGCTAACTCTGTATCAAATTTCATCAAAATCCGTTGGGCCGTGAAAAGCTAGCAGACAGATAATATACAGACAGACAGACAGACAGACAGACACACTTCCGCATTTATAATATAGAGTATGGATAAGTATGGATTATGAATTTTAATAAGTAATTAATTTTGTGGTATTGTGCTAGTGTAAATCGAATATAATATTATCACCAGTAGCGTGCACAAGGTTTGAAGCCAGGGTAGGCACTAGTTAAGTAGGAGCCTGTTTACTGGCAGGTCATAATGAAAAATATGCATTGAGCTTTACAACTGGGGTAAGCAGTGCATTTATGCCTCTATGACCTGCACGCCACTGATGTCTTATTGAACCAATCAATCCTTATTATCAATATAAGGCGCCCGCAGGGATGGACGCTAGCACTCCTTATTAGCTGTGTGTGTGTCATGTGTCACTAGAGCAATTGAGCATGCAATGTCCTGTTCTAGAATAGGTATTAACAACTGATTTGTAAATTAACTGCATAATTCAAAGTCAAAGTCAAATGATTTATTCAAAATAGGTAATAAATTACGCTTATTGATGGTCTGGTATGGTGTTAGATTTGTAAGATATAGTGGTGATAATTATAACGCAAACTTAAAACTAAAGCTACGAGGGTTCCAAACGCGCCCAGGTCTGAGAAGAGCCCACAACAAACTCAGCCGGGTATTCTTTTTATTATCACCACTTTACAAAATTATTGAAACTTATTAGAACTATCACAAAGTCGTTAAGCAACTCATTCCCAAGCTTGCTTATCATTTAAATAATCCTTTACATTGTAATAGGATTTTTCAATTAGTTTACGTTTTATGAACACTTTGAATTTGTTGAGAGACATCTCCAATATATCTTCTGGAAGCTTATTATAGAAACGTATGGAATTACGAGCAAATTTGCAGTTCGATTATTGTAAATTCTAATTATAGCACTGGAGCGCTATCGCTATCTTTATCAAAATACTATGTAAAAGACGTTTTGTAGGTAGGTACGGTAAATGTAACCACTTGCCTACAAAAGTAAAAAATACAATAATATTTTTTCTTTAAAATATTTATTAGTTCACAACTTACATCTGTATCAATAAGGTGGAGGTGCTGGTTGGTAGGCCGGCGCGGCCTACTAAGTAAGTGCTGAGCACGGGTTTCTTTTCAGAATGGTCAGGGTTTGACCGCAGTCCACCACGCTAACCAAGTGCGACTTAGCAGACTTCACACACCTTTAAGAATATTATAGAGAACTCTCATGCATGCAGGTTTCCCCACGATGTTTCACTTCATGGTTAGAGTGTTTTTAATCACACTTGTGATTTTTAATTGTATAAAACGCACATATTTTCGAAATGGAATTGAACCTCCAACCTCCAACCTCCCGAATAGGAGGCCGACGTCTAAACCACTGGGTTATCACCGTCTCTTTTATTATTGTGAATTTATAAATTGACAAAATATTTTAGTTAAGCAAAACTGCTATTTCAGTAACCGAATAGGCATTCGTCTTATCTACATCACAACAATAGGCAGCCTGACCCAATAATTCACGAGGTCTCGAATTCTTGAATTAATCGGGTGCGCTCACTGCGCTGCCTGCTACCTAAGCGTCTGGTTTCCGTGCAGTTTCACAAATTGACGTCAAGCCATACAATCACACAATGTAATTACTGGATACGACAGCGCACGATTCAACTTTTTTCCGCAATATAATTTGTTCTACTCGTACTTTATACCGCTTCCATGTTATTTGATTAAAATTCAATTTAACGTTCTTGTTTATAGAACGAATGGATTTATATTTTACTTAAGTTGAAAAAGTTTTAATTGGTGGTGCCTTTGGTAGTCTACTACCCCATCCCTAGTTTCTAATTATTATTATTGTAGATTCATTAACGTGATCAAAGATGCAACGTGATAAAAATAATAAACTTGTGGTTGTTTCTATTTAGTAAATAAAACTCTGTAACTCTGTATATTGGAAGACTTTAATTTTCATCATATTGTGGCTTTTATAACAGACTAGGGGTTATTCATTATTATCTACGTAATATTATATTATTATATTAATCTGTAGTCTAGTACCTAAAGCTTTTGAGGGAATTATTTTCAATGGCTTTGTAATATGATGGTATTGTTTGGCCTCACATATTATCGCGGCAGGGTTGAGCTTGTTTGAATAAAATGCTTACTTATAATAATGTTGTTGACAGATTACTTACATGCCTGCAAAGCCTCAATTTTGTGTGTAAAATTGACGAATAGGAGCTGTGGTAATAAATTTTAATATTGTACGTTGATTTGGAGGAATAAGATAACATAAATAAAGAATAGGATAACATAACAATATAATAAACTTTCTACCTACTGCATAATTAGTATTATATATTGACGATTGCTGCTTTTTGAATTAAAGATTGATTGGCGATTGAAAAACTGACTGTAATGGATAGGTATAAAAGGATATATAAGGTAGTAAGACCTAATATAAGTCAAGGTACGAATAGGACACTTTAGTTAGATTTATAGACTTAAAGATTGATTGGAGATTGAAAAAACTGACTGGATAATAATGGATAACAGCCGTACTCAGAGTCGCTTAATCGTTACTTAAGTTTAGTTAAAATGAGACAGAGCTATATCTCTCACATAAATCTGTCTCGTTTTAACTCAATCTTATGTAACCATTAGCGACTCTGAGTACCGCGGTATGCATAAAAGGATATAAGGTAGTAAGACCTAATATAAGTCAAGGTACGAGTAGGACACTTTCGTTAGGTCAGTCTCAATTATATATCACTAGCGACCCGCCCCGGCTTCGCATGGGTGCAATGTAGATACTAATGTGGTGTCATCGAGGTGTCATTGCCTCTCAAATGAGAGGATTTTTTCCGACCTAATTCACATTATTTCAATTTCCCTAGGGATCTCTAATGTTTTGAGAATCGAACTATACCTATAAACCTTCCTCTTTAATCACTCTATCTATTGGTGAAAACCGCATTAAAATCCGTTGCGTAGTTTAAAAGATGTACGCGTTCATACATACATACATACAGACGCGGGAAGCGACCTTAATTTATACTAGGTATGTAGAGATTATTAGGTATACTTAATATATTTCTTTTTTTTATTAAAATAGCGAGCAAACGAGCAGGCGGATCACCTGATGTTAAGTGATTACCGCCGCCCGTGAACATCTGCAGCACCAGAGGAACCTATACCACATTTTGCTTGTTTAGACAAAATATCTTTGATATTTTACTTTTTTTGTTTCTCTACATTATAAATTTAAAATCTACTGTAGTGCTACGTACCAAGTTAAACCGGTTTATTTTCTATTTTGAATATAATAGTCAATAAAAGCAATCGACAAAAATTCAAATAGACAATACCAATTTCATCCGCTTGTAGGTATATTTATTCGTGGGAGTTGGAATAAAAATAAAATACAGTTCTTTTATTACAGGAAAAGTAGTTAGGCGTTTTTTATATAGGCATTCAATTTTATTATTAACACCCGGCGTAGGTAATTTATCGATATTTGGCTGGGTAAATTTGGTAATTTACGAGTATTATAATTTCGAACTTCCGTACTGGAAACACCTTACTGCCATTAGTGATCCGTTACGATGTGATGATGCGTAGAAATCGATTAAGGGTAGATATTGGCATAGTACATAGAGACACACAGTAGTCCGACGCCTTCGATCTCGTGGACGACCCTTCAACATGCCTAAGGCCCTAACGACGTAGGCCAGTTCGGGTAGCTCTTTCGTCCCGCACTTACCGCACCATTGCTCTATGTAGGCGGCTTGGTCGATCATCTGTACGTAATATCATACCTGTCCTGTACCCGTAGTACAAGATTTTACGTCTCACCAAACCAAACCAAATTCGAGATTCGAAATACTTCCGCGTTACAGTAAACTGGATCTTAAAAGCCTTGTTTTAAAGCTCAAGTTTGTCTACACTTCTACAGCCAGCGCTCCAAGCGGAAACATTGCGAAATTAAAATCAGTGGCATTGAATATTTGACTTCAATTCAAGGCTGTTTAGGTCCATTTTACTGTAACGCGGAAATATTTCGACTCTCGAATTTGGTTTCGTTTGGTGAGACGTAAAATCTTGTACTACGGGTACTGACTCTCTGGTATTGGCTTAACAAACTGCAATACTTTTTCAGCCGTCCAAGGCCAGTCAGTGCGATAATAACGTTTTCTGGAGCATTTTCATTGATACTTGCATTGTCAATAAAGTTGTTTGAAGTAAAAACCTGTGGCATTGCAAAAGCCACGGGTTTTTACTTCGTCACATACTAATCAGGTATCACAGTTTAGTTACTTACCGTATAATTAACATCATTGTGGTAGAGTCGTTACTTAATGTTATTAAATTATGTGTGAATTTCACGCCATCATAATAAGACAAAATCGCTAAAGGCGAAAACATACTACAGACAAGACAGCGTAAAAGGCTCGCACAAAACGTCGGCGCCGTATGGGAAGTTTCCTACATTTCGTCCTGTCGGTCGCGCTAGTCTGTGCAATCCATACTTCCATACTTAATTTAATATTATAAATGCGAAAGTGTGTCTGCCCGTCTGTCTGCTAGCTTTTCACGGCTCATCCGTATAACCGATTTTGATGAAATTTGGTACAGAGATAGCTTGCAAAAATCAAAGAGTTCTTGCGGGATTTTTAAAAACCTTAATCCACGCGGACGAAGTCACGGGCATCATCTTTTACATAAAAGTGACTTTTTTTTCAGACAGATTAGCTATATTTTGTCTGTTGTGTGTTTTGGCTCTAACAGCCGTACTCAGAGTCGCTAATCTTTACTTAAGATTGAGTTACAACGAGACAGATTTATGTGAGAGATAAAGCTCTGTCTCGTTTTAACTAAACTTAAGTTACGATAAAGCGACTCTGAGTACGGCTGTAAGAGTTCCTGTAAAGTAGGATCGGACAGAATAAAGCCAAAATTGCTCAACGGTTAAAGGAGCGGACTGAAAACCGAAATTTCGCCGGTTCAAATCCCACCCGTTGCACTATTGAAGTACCTACTCTTAGCACAAGCTTTACGCTTAATTGAAAAAAATAACGTCTGCGCTACACTTCACGGTCCGAGGGGAGTGAGGTTTTGTCTTGTCTTGTCGCGTCAGTGTGCTCGGCTCCATATAAAGTGAGTTACTCAAACTTTTTGTCCGTCTGATAAAATTTTGGTTCCTAGTCAGCTTGAACTCTAACCCAATCCAATGAAAAGTGTAAGGCCGCCTGGGTTTGATATAATTTTATATTACAGGGTATTACGTACACGAGGAACCAATTTTCAGTATGTGGTGCTTAAAATTTTACGGCCAACAATAGATTATGGTAACGAAGCCTTGTTAAACCGTATCCTGAGGCAGGGAAATGTTTCGCGTCTTATTCTATTAAGGACGAGTATTCTGCGTTTGTTCTGATATTATCTTAATAATAACATGTGCTCAGTGTTGTTTTATCAGTTAGGGATGTCCAAAATAAGTTACAGTATTTCAAAGTTTATTTGCAATCAGTTGGTTACTCACTAATTTATTTTAAAGTCTGAAACAAAGAGAACGCACGACGCTGTGTTCCTAAAAAATACTATTAAAATAGTAATGGGTTATAGTGACCGATATGAACTAAAGAAGGCATTCATAATGTGAAACGTTCGGGCCGTGCATCACGAGCTTCATTTTTCCTTGTATTACAAATCGTACAAATACTTAATTATTTATTAATCGCACGTATTTAGTATTATATTGTACGCTGATGGTACTATGTCAGAAAACTTCCCGCCAGTTTCAACACCACAAAAAAAGACAAACAAAGCATCGAACCCAACCGGATGAACGATGCGCGAACAGTGAACACATAGGTAACGAACAGATGGACAGACAAACATACTTTTTTATGTATTTAATACAGAAATGTCGCACAATCTAGTCGCGCCTTTATAAAACAAGATAATAGGGGTGTGAAAAATAACAGCAAACTCAAACCTATTTTCATGAATTGGTGTTTAAAACTTTTTATATCACATTAGATTATGGTAATCGGATCGCGTTACATATCCAGAGGCGGGGAAATGTTCCGCATCTTATTCTATTAGGATCGTGTATTCTGCGCGTGTCCTGATATTATCTTTAATAACATGTGCTCAGAATTATCTCATAAGCTAGGGTTGTCGAAAACAAAATACAGGCGCTTATGACCCTCGACCCAAGATTTTGAATGTACCTACATTCCGTATAATTGTTATGGTGTAATATACCCTTTGTACCTTTACCCGCTCAGATGAATGAATACTTCTGCTCGTACCTACTTCTGTTATTGTAGTAGGTATCTATAAATAGATAGGTATACGTTAAGAGTTACGTATTTAAAATCATATAATATAGACATTAAGTATTTAGGTACCTACCGAGAAGTAGAAAGCGTAAGAATTTCTCAACAGGTGGGCCTTAAAAATTATCCTCCTTCTTTTTTACCAGTAGGTTAAAAATGCACATTTCAAAAGTAGATACATTCCATTCGTTCATAGTTAAATCATTTAAATTAAGAACCGTTGATGAATAAGAAGTAGTATAGTCAACGACAGGTTGGGATGGCAGTCGGGGTATGCGGCGGGGGGGGGGGGGGGGGGGGGGGGACCCGCACTCGCCCGCACGGGTTAACGCGAGGACTGTGCGGGCGTTCCCACCCCGACTGCCATCACGACCCGTCGCGTACGTGGTATAAAAGTCTTGGAATAACCGGAAGTGGGAAAAATTAAAGAGGTTGGGATGAACTTTGTTCATCATAGTCCCGCGCTTGCCTGCACCGGGTTAGCGCGGGGGCTGTGCAGGTGTGCGGGCCGGCCCCATCCCTATCCATCTCGACCTGTCGCGTACTATGATGGTTAGCCTACTCGTCTCCAAACCGCAGATAAATGGTAGTATTCTACATCAGAGGCACAGGTGTCACGTTTTGTACATAATATGCGTGTCCCACGTTTGTTTCCCTCGACATGGAGAATCCTAATGGCTACCGTTTCGCGTAGCGTTTATTTATTTTGCTCTTATATAAATGTGATCCCTCAGCTGTCTAATGACTGTCCTGTAGTGAAATTAGCGTATGAAATTTATTATGCAAGGAACCACAAGCTTAATTTGCTATAATCATTCAAAACAGACAGATTTACATATTACCATAATATAGGTAAAGCTTAACGTCGTGGTGTGCGTGAGATGCGCTAGAGTGAGTGAACCTGCAGCCAGCCGCTAGTATGAAGCTTTCCCTCTGGTCTATATATCTACTCGTGTACCTACTATAAGTTAGGACAGGAAGAATATGCAATATATTCTTACTAAACGGATTGCTTTCGTCTTTAAGCATAGATACAAGATGGCTAAGTGAAAATTTCAAAAGAGCACGCCGAAATGTATAAAATTGCTATTTTTCGAAACTCCTGGAAAACTATCCAGGTAACCCCTTTTTTGAGCACTAAACGACTGTAGGTATTAACTGAAATATTGGTGACTCAGTTTACCGATGCGTTTCACTTGCACAGAAGCAAAGAACTTATTTTCACCACCAAGCATGAGCATGCCAGGGGCAGCAAATAAAGGTTACAAGAAAGAGCAAAGCAAAAAATAGCATTCAATAGTAAAGGTAATTTACCCTTAAACAAATCTTATATAATCATTGACTTATTATAGTGGGGTAAATACAAACAATTATTTTAGTCTGTGTTTTAGCGTGAAGATACACAGTTGTATGAAACTTAAA
The DNA here is from genome assembly GCF_902806685.2 of Maniola hyperantus. Lineage (NCBI taxonomy): Eukaryota > Metazoa > Arthropoda > Insecta > Lepidoptera > Nymphalidae > Maniola > Maniola hyperantus. Next base: position 8,679,336 of record NC_048543.1, read on the forward strand.
CATGAGGGCATATTATTAATATTCTGTCCAAATATGTACATTTACACTCCGGCTGCTTTTGCCGTAGGCGCGCGCTCGGAGGTTACACCGAACGATATCGAATAAATATTACGAAGTCAATAAGCGAGCTACTTTTTAATATTCTCTTTACGTAAATTATAAGCTTCCATATCTGATAAAATGAAATGTAATTTTAAAGAGTTATTTTTACTGGTATAAGTCTTCAAATAATAACAATCTAATTATTTCATTTATGGTTGTCATATTTACATACACGCACATACAAACGCACACACGTCATATACACAAAACAAACACACACAAATTAACTGAAATAGAGGTCAAATTCATAAACGTTCTTTGAGGCAGGTATGGATTACCCGAATTTGCATCGAAAAATTTATAATAAATTGGCAAAAAACATCATCGCACGGTAACCAATACAAGTAGGTTCATAACCAGAGACTATCTTCGTAACCTACTCATATTTCGTATACGTAGAAAATTTGGTTACGCAGTAACAAATATGAGTAGGTAGTTTATGGACCTACTCGTATTTATTCAAACTAAAAATGCCCAAATATAATATTGTGTTACCGAATAACCCTTTTTCGCTTTAAAAAATAAAACCGGCCAAGTGCGATTCAGGCTCGCGCAATGAGGGTTCCGTACTACAGTCGTATTTTTTCGACATTTTGCAGGATAATTCAAAAACTATGATACATAAAAATAAAAATAAATCTGTTTTTGAATGCACAGTTGAAGACCTATCATATGATACCCCAGTTGATATAGTTATCTTACTTAGAAAATTGAAAATACTAATTATTAGTTTATGACCACAATTTAATGTTTTTTGCGCGATGCAACCCTAAATTCACGGTTTTCAGATTTTTCCCAAAATGTCAGTTATGAGATCTACCTACCTGCTAAATTTCATGATTCTAGGTCAAAGGGAAGTACCCTGTAGGTTTCTTGACAGACAGACAGACAGACAGACAACAACACTTTGTTCCTATCCTATAAGAGTTCCGTTTTTCCTTTTGAGGTACGGAACCCTAAAAAGTTGTGAAGTATGCTTTTGGCAGTGGTAATTTGGCAGAGGCGCGTTTTCCAGTTATTTTTATTACACATAACAACGATCAAGCCAGCCTTTATACCACACCTAAATATTAACGTAATGCAGTTGCCATGCACTTACCGGTTTTTTCGAGGTATTAGTTATTTATTTCAGGGAAATGTTTGTGCTGTACAATAACAAAATTTATCGTGATTGTTAAATTGTAAAAGTCGCGCCTTGCGATTTTAAGTATAAAATAATTAAAATATTCCAATTCTACCTAAGAAATCATTTGGCACGTACAAGTCGCTAGATTTATGCATGGTAGTACGATGTTACACTGATAATAAGTGAAGACAAGTGACTTCATCTGTATTTACGAGGTTGTAACTAGTGAAATGACTATCTTTGAATCGTATCTACTACAAACCGCGATAAATATCTACTTTGCGCTATGTTTTGCTTTATTTTAAGAATTTTACTTACCAACAGAATTACATAACACTAGCTTATACTTACCAGCAACATCATTCGCGTGGACTACACAAATTTCAAAACCCTGTTTTAGTTCTTTAAGTATAAAATTTTCAAAAATAGTTTTTGTAGCGGCTGTCTACGTCATAATAGCTATCTGCATGCCAAATTTCAGCCTGATCCGTGTAGTAGTTTGAACTGTGCGTTGATTGATCAGTCAGTCAGTCAGCTTTTCCTTTTATGTAGACAGATTATGGATTTTATGCCTACTATACTAAATTAAATATTTCTTATTACTTAAATCCGTTCTACTTAAGTCCACATCAATAATAATTTACGATGCGTTGCATTGAGCTTGATGTTTGACGAAAATTAATGTACCCAGTAAGAGGAAATTTTCGGCGAAACATTATAATATTTAGGTACAGTCTATACTTATAATAAAAACGATTTGTGTACATTTTTTAATATTGAAATTTAATCAGAGGGAACATTATTATTATCGACACATAGTATAAAACAATATTTTTTTCATTTGAATAAATTAATTTTAGTCGCCAGTAAAAAATAAAGTTTAGGTTATGTCATGAGTTCCAAAATGCAATTTTTACGGCTTTTTTGAAGCTCTTTTGAAATGCCTACTTATGGTTTTTATTGTCTTATTGGGATTCCTACCTCATCAACTATTTAGGTGATTACCAAACTACCATTGCAATATTTGTAAAACAATATCATGTGTAGTTAATATCATCTCAAATTCACTATCATTTGGAACGTGGAGGTACACAATGGCTAAATTCCATTTGGAGCTGTGCAAATTCAGATTCACTTGACACCGTTTCCATCCCGAGGAAATGGAAGCGAGTACGTGCGCGCGACTGGGTATTGTAGGGTACATATTTCAAGTACACTGCAGAGACAGCTGGCTACAGGAGGCGAGGCGGGCGCAGCCGGGACAGCAATGGCGTGTCCCAACGGCGATAAGGCGTAGATTAAACTCGTGTTTACTCACACACACACACATATTTAACATTCCTGCCATCTAGCCTCGTGATAACACTTGCGAGGTATTTTGCATACCGCTTGTTTGCGAAACAATTTGGTTTGAACGTATTTGCGAGCTTTATCGTATCGTAGTTTGAGTGTTTACTAAAATTATTAAGTCTTATGTCTTGTAAGTTTAAGATGCAAATTCATTTGTAATTTGTTTTAATTATTCTGTATCCACACTAATAAAAATATTCAGTTTCGTGTAGGCGGTTTAAATATTTTTGCCGAAAAGGGTCTTTTTCAAAGGATCCTTTTTTCTCTTTATTATAAATCGAAAAGTTTGAAAAGAGCAACCAGCGAGTTTCTTGCTGGTTCTTCCAAAGGCATTCCAAATCAATGATATCAATGATAATTTGATATTTCAAAAGAAGGTACCTTTAAAAGTTAATTTGAATAAAAACTAAGTATAATTCTATTCAAGTTAAGGCGTAGAATATTGACGAGTACTTAGGTACTTCGACATGATACTTATAATTTTTACTTTACACGCCATAGAATGCAAAATTTTATTAGTATTTTTTTATTTTTATTGAACGCAGCTTTAGTAAAAATATTTGGAAACATTTAGTGAAGCTTATAAGCTTATATTATCTATGCTAATATAATAAAGAGGTAAAGTTTCTGAGTTTGTTTGTAGGGTGTAATCTCTGGAACTACAGAACCGATTTTGAAAATTATTTCACCAGTAGAAAGCTATATTATTACCGAGTGACATAGGCTGTATTTTATTTCCAAAAAAATTAGACATCCCTACGAAAATTATATATAACCTATATAAATGATAGAAACCACCGTTTATTAAATTAGTTATTCATTGAGGTTTAATCAACGATTTAGCGTTGGCCCTGTACTAGACGTATATTACGCCAGAGGAATGTTAATGAAAATATTTGCGCAACATTGAGCACAATGTAACACAAAGCACGTCACAATACAATTAGACGGGAATTAGTAATAAATTATTGCTGACAGGGCACAAAGTCCGTGTTACTGTAGGAATACAAATATCCAACGTTAATATTGTTGTATAATCCTTAGGATGGAGAGGCCTACTTAATATCGTAGCGTCAGACATTGTAGGCCAAGCAACGTTGACAACATTAATAACGTAGATTGGTAGACCTACTATGATGAACAAATTTCATCCCAACCTCTTTAATTTTTCCCACTTCCGGTTATTCCAAGACTTTTTTACCACGTACCTATAGTACGCGTCGGGTCGTGATGGCAGTCGGGGTGGGAACGCCCGCACAGCCCTCGCGTTAACCCGGTGCGGGCGAGTGCAGGTCATTGTAGGGTCGGGATTGCCATCACGACCTGCCGTGGACTATACCTGCAAATTGAAACCAGCTTCCGCCTGCTGTGTCTACATATACTTTGTCGGACGATCCATAATCCTATAAATATTATAATAATTAATGAGAAAATATAATTTATTATTTATTATTTAAGTGATAGACAATTCTATTATTTAAACTTCAATCTAAATAAGAAGTAAAAAATATAATCAATGAGAAAATGTTTCTAACTGTTTGCTAGCTTTTTAACCGATTTTACGAAATTTTGACACAGTTTACATCTTGGAGACGAACTACTATTTGTCCCGGAAAATTGAAAAACCCACGGGATTTTGAAAAATTTAAATCTACGTAGGTATATGAAGAGGCAGGCATGATATATTTGTTATGGAGATAGCTTGCATACCGAAGACGTGTAAACGGGAATCAAACCTTTTATTTATAAGACTAAGCTTGAACCACTGTGCCAGAAAGCTCAACAAAACGTGCTTCAACTAGGTCAGATATTCTTTTAATGGAATGTTGATTTTGCGTGACGCACAACCGCCCTTTAGAGGAAATATTCAAGCTCTTTTGGTGCATAAATTATTGTGAATCCACCCTTAATGCGGTCGTGTTCAACCGTTCTTGATCAGGCAAATAATTTGTCATCGCCATTAATATTTATGAATCGTTAACATTAGAAATCATTTGTCTGCTTTAAATAATGATTGCAGATAGCTTCATGATGATATAGTAGTTATCCAGTAGTAGGTATGCTCCATAGTTAAGAAAAGAGTTAGGTATAGAAACGGTGGGTAAGCCAAACCTTGGCAAGTAAAAGCTAGTAAGTACAGTAAGCATATTTAAAACAAATAGGCAAATAAAGTATTTTTAAAACAAATAGGCAGATAAATTTATTTCATGATATATTTTAGAATGTGCCATTTGACGGAAAGGTGGATTTGAAAATTCTAAATAAAACTTAAGATGCCTTTTACCTTAACTTTCTTCAAAGTCAAGGGATTGTTTGAATATCTATATAAAGCTGACGAAAAGGCAATAATCTCCATCGGCATTTGTCTCATTTTAAATATTGACAGAGTTTTCAAAGCTTTGATTTATAAGAAAAGTTTTAGAAGCTAAATAAATCTGCATACTTAATTAAATTTATGGAATTAAATATATTTAAATTTGAAATCGCACGCGACGAGTCTATATTAATAATTTATCATCCCAAGATGTTGATGCAGATACAAAAATACCTAAATTTAGGAACAATAAAATTAGTAAACGGATTCTTCAAAATGTCGATAAAATACCTTGAACCGTATCTACATATATTATAGCGATAAATAACTCGTATCCTATAATAGTATTCAGAGATAATGTACTCCATCTACTAGTAAAAGAAAATTCAGAATCGGATTATTAGTTCCGGAGATTACATCCAAGCTTATAAACTTTATCTCTTTAGATGATCCCAAGACCTGCAAAGGACTATAGTGTCGCTGAAACAAGAATAAGGTAGTATGTGTAGTATAATAAGTATTAGTCTAGTCTTGTTTTCTGATTAATAGTAACTAGATGATGCCCGCGACTTTTTCAAAAAATCCTGTAGGAACTCTTTGATTTTTCGGGATGAAAAGTAGCCTATGTCCTTTCCCGGGATGCAAGCTATCTATGTACCAAATTTTGTCAAAATCGGTTGAACGGATAGGCTGTGAAAGGCTAATAGCAGACAGACAGACAGACAGGCACACTATCGCGTTTATAATATTAGTATGGATTTTCAAATCCACCTACCTTTGTTTCTCACAAAATGGCACATTCTGAAATATATCATGAAATAAAATTTGCCTATTTGTTTAAAAATAAATACTTACTGTACTTACTAGCCAATGTCCTTTCCTGGGATGCAAGCTCTCTCTGTACCAAAGGAGGATGGGCAATTTGGTACCCATGTCCAATCAAGCAAAAAAAATAGCCCGAGTAGTTAAAGCTAGTGTGATAAAAGGAGGCTCAGATTTGAGGCTTGTTCTTCTTCTTTGTCGTATCACTCTTGGCAGAGCAGTCGTGGTCATCACGAAGCAACGTCTTTGAGGGCAGATGTTATACGCCTCACGAGCATTCGCCATTTCTCCCTGCTGGCCGACAGCCTGGTACACTCGTGCAAAGGACCGCCCACAGCAGACTTAATTTGGTCGGTCCATCGCATGGGTGACCTTCCTCGTCCTCTGGTGCCCTCCACCTTGCCCTGCACGACAAGACGCTCGATGGAGTCACTCGCACGCCGGGAGACGTGTCCGAAGAATTTTAATATGCGCCTCTGTACTATCCACGAAAGTCGTTTTTTAATGCCGAGTTCTTGGAGTATAGAGATGTTGGTACGAAATTCGGTACATGAGACTCCTAACTTGAAGCTTGTAATCTCGATTAATTGCGATCATCGGAGTAAACCCCTTTTTTCCTAAAATACATATTATGATTTTAATAGTTTCCAAGATATTAAATCGAGGATAAATAAATCTAATCTAATTAAATAGTCATCAAGAAATATTGTACACCGACCTTTAGATAGAGATAGCGATTTCGTAGAGCGTTGTCTCTGTAGTTGAGACTATTAAAATTGAGTAATTACCTAAATTCACTACATAAATAAATAACTTCAATTTATTTTGTAGGTCCCTGTCGTACAAGTTTACCTATTACGCTTTTTATAGTAGCCTCATAGTGTTACATTATGTGTTAACTCTACCTGGCTTAGGATAAAATATATGCATTGCGGTTAACTCCCGAGAAAATGCTAGGTCGAAGAAATACAAAGAGATATTAACAATGTTGTAACAAATTGTAGCCTACGTCGACGGGAGATAATGGTGGGGAGGTAAGGTTTTCATTAGTGTACGTCGAGCCCACATCAAGCCCGACCTGCATTATTCATGGCACATTATTGCACTGCTGCATCTACGTTTTATTAAACCAGTTTTTTTATCAACTCCGTTTTTATCTTTGGACACTAATGACCAGCTGTCGTGTTTATATTGCACGAGAGATTGGCTGTAGTTTTGGTTTGCCAACTACTATTTTATCACATAACAACCGTTAATAAAAGTATAGATAGAATAGTTGATCTTGGTTCCTTATACGGAGACCTTTTCAGTGAGTTGGTAGGTAACATTAATATTTATGCATCGTTAGCGTTAAGAATGCGGTTCTGTGTTTCAGTAATGAAGACTCTTGTTATAGGTACGTCATTATAATATCGTACCTCACAGTAATTATTGTTGACAAGATTTTAAATAAAATATTTGTAACATATATATTGCTGTATTTGACAGACATAAGTGAACGTAATTCATAAAAATCTTATTCTATTAAAAATGTTACAATTACCTAATTACTGTACAAATCACGCACGCATGGAAAAGTGCCAAGAATAGCTGCATTTCCGCGTCGGACAGCCAGGCTCATCCTTTGCACTAAAAATAAGCCAGCTCTTCTGTCAGCAGATGGGGCCATTAACTGCGGTGAAATATCTCATACATTTTTTTAGCACTAAGACTCCATGACCCGAGAGTCTCCACGGTAAACGGAACAAAAATGTAACTCTCGATAAGAGAGACATAACCTACTTGCGCCGCTTTCCGGTTTCAGACAATTCTGCTGCGGCTCCCGGTTTTGATGCTGTCTATGATAATATCACACGGAGCCAGTGTGCCAATGGACGTTGCATCCCATATTAGGGACCGTACCCCGTTCCCAGGGATTAAAATAAAAAGTAAAAAACTTTTTGTAAATTTTCCTTCTTTCCTTCATTCTAATAAAATGCAGTTTTTGAGTAGTATTTAATTTAGTTTAATAATCCATTTTGATCAATCCGGTGAAACCTGCGAGTTGAATTTTAAAAGGAATGGAAATATTCATTTACTTATTATTATATCAACCGTATTTTTCTGTTTGTTGTTGACAATACTGGAATAGCTTAAAGGCAAAGTTTATTTTCATTAGTTGAAATTTTCTCCTCCATAATTTACGGAACTTTTGTTTTAAAGCAGTGTTTGTTCTGCATCGGTCGTAATTTAAAAGCGGAGTCAGTCGTTAGTGAAAAAATTAATGGATGCTATGCTGTGACCTGTTATTAGCCTAATAGCTTTAATCACAAAATATACATGAAAACGCTTTTAAAATAACTTAATTACCTGCTCAAATTATATATTTTTTTAATTTGCATTCTTGTACCTGTATTAATTATCAGTCAGTATAATTTTGTATTCATGTGGCTTTTTCACGGAATTTCAATGTTAACATGACAGTTTCATTCATATTATCAGAACGACGCCTAAGCTACGAATAAGTCACCACTCTGCTATTAAAATTTTCCGTTATCCTGTAGGAACAAGTTATTTTTTCTCGAAAAAGTAGTCTATGTCTGGGTCCAGGATATAAGTTGTGTGTCTTTATTAAAATCGTCTAAACTGTAAACTGATGGGCTGTGAATGGGCTACTAAATAATAACATAAGTCACGGGGACTTATGTTTTTGAAAAACCTTAAGGGAGCTCTTTGATTTTTGGGGATAAAATAGCTTATATCCATATACGGGATATAAGCTGTGTATCTTTGTAAAAATAGATCCTCATCATCCATGTGGATTTACCGAGAGAATAAGTAGCTTAAGTTCATCTCCGGGTTGTAAGCTAATCAAGCTGTGTGTGTACTGTTTGTCAAAATGAGGGTAAGCTGTGAAAAGCTAATAGATAGACACCTAAACTTTCGCATTTATGATATTAGTATGGGTGTGGAATTATCTATGGATAGTATTCGTACTCGTTAATTTCGATCAAGTATTCTAGACTATGCAGGCGAGGCGGGCGTAGTCGGAACAGCCAGCGCGGTGTTGGCGTGCTTTAATGGCGATAAGGCATAGATTAGACTCATGTTTGCTCACACATATTTAACATTCCAGCCGGCAAGACCAACGACAACATTTGCGTAGTGTTTTGCATATCGCTTGTTGGTGAAACAGTTTGCTTTGAATGTATTTGTTGCCTCTAGTGTAATATTATGTTGATAAATGCCTACCTATTATCTTTGAGGTGTTTGTTGGCAAATATGCATATAACAGTTTACCTATCGTGTTAGTATATCGTTTAATTTATCTTTATTACTACGGTAAGAGCCATAAAATATCCATCTACTTACCTATGTGTTTCTTATCAGTTCTTCGTCCAGCCTACAGAGCATGAGTCTCCTCAGAATAAGAAGGGTTTTGACCATAGTCCACTACGCTGGCAACTTCACACACTTTTGAGAATATTATGGAGAACTCTCAGGTATGCAGGTTTCTTCGTTATAGCAAGTGATATTTAATTGCTAAAAACGCACATAACTATTTTAGCGTTTAAACTATCGTTAGTGATTTCCTTTATACTTGTAGGAGAAACCGGTTTTACTCACGTATTTATTCGACGCTAGCCCAATTAGTTTCGAACCCATCCAGGGTCCTTTTTCACTGGGAGTTTGAGTTTTTGGTTGACTGTGGTTGCACATGACTCCGAAAAGTTAGAGATGCATGCCCAGGATTGAACGCTGGATCCCCTGAATATATACATTATTATTACCTTCATTATATAGAACTAGCTGATGTCCGCGACTTCGTACGCGTGGATTTTCGTTTTTCGAAATCCCCCAGGAACTCTTTGATTTTCTTGGATAAAAAGCCTATATTGTGTTAATCCAGTGTATAATCTATCTACATTAAATTTCAGTCAAATCCGTTCACGTAGTTTTAGCGTGAAAGAGTAACAAACATACACACACCCATACACACACACACACATGCGCACTCTCTCTCTCACACACACACATACACACACAAATACACAAAAACTTTCGCCTTTATAATATTAGTGTGATTTCACTCTAATTAACTTGGAAGAGCATTCTCTAATTTTCTCAAACTAAATGAAAATATATCAACACAAATACACTCAAATAAAATAATAATATGTTAGTTGAATTCGTTACTTAAGGGGACTCAGTTCGGTGCTTTCTTCATACAAACGTAGGAGGGAAATTACAACAATATTCGATATTGTACGCACAAAACTAAGAATTATATCGATTTATCACGTCATTATCTAGGTTTATTGATATATAAAACATTGAAAAAAATATTGATTTAAAAGTTACGAGGCTCAAAAGATTCGTATTTTAACACTAAATTAATGACAACTTTGGGCGTAAATAAATAAGATTAGGGATATGAAAATTCTAAAACAATTTATCATTAGACGTAGTTTATTTATTCATTAGTTGAAATAACTTTACATTGCAAACATAAATTCAGCAGTTTTTTCTCAAAAATACTTTTCCTAAACCCTTTTCGCGCGCTTGATTTCGGTAAAAATCATCGTGCCTCTCAACTTTCTCATACAATGTCAAGTGAAGAGCAAACATGTTATCCACGTGCGCTGCCAATTTCGGTCGAGCGTCCTGCGTCACCTTAAATACTAAAGACTAAGTAAATCGTATAAATTGAAACGTTACACGCGTTATCGTGTTACTTATTATTATTAAACAAAGATTAGTTACATTTTCATAGTTTAAGTTAAGTTAAATTACTCAAGACTAATTAATTATTATTATTATTATTATTTATTTATTATTTAATTAGAACGGCCATAAAGCCAATTACACTAATTAAAATACGAGTACAAACTAACATAAACATACTTACAAAAATTAACAACTTAAAATTATATATTTTAAAAAGCAAAATTATAAATTTTCACAAAAGTGCAAGATCTGACCCATGAGGTCAGCCCATTTGTCAGCAAATATGTCACAGCGAGGGGACTCCTTCAGCAGTGCGTTGAGCGCAGCCAAAGTGCGCGGTATGGGTGACCTGGAACGCGCTACCGTGCGACTAAACGGACTTACGAAAAATTTGGAGCGGTGGCGGAGATAGCTGTAATTAGAGGGTGCATAAACGCAGCAGAGCTTGTTGTGTAGTTCAGAGCAGTCAATCACACCCCTAAGAATTTTGCAAATTGTACCAATTTGGTCGCAGTCTCTTCGGGTTTTGAGCGAGTGGAAACCCAAGTGCCCTTGGAGAAATTTTGTGGGATACATAAATGGGTAATACCCGTGCAATTTTTTAATATCTTGAGTAATTTAAGTGTATATAAATAAAGACAGTAAACATAATATGCATGTAATTATCTCAGTATGTATAGATTTAAGATGACTTTCTAACCAAGAATTTATTAAATCAATGATGTAAAGCTGTCCTGCTTGACCCTTATAAATATTTGCGCCCGGCGTGACCCAAAAGATTTCGGTAAATTATGGAATCAACAAAAGCCGTATAAACCCAATCCAACCCAAGTCCAATCCAAATTTGGTTCCCCAATATATTATTACTAGCTATTTACCGCGACATTCTCTGCGTGGAAGATTTTTTAAAGATCCTATCAAAGTTCCGAAAAAACTTAGGTTAGCGCTTGGCTGCAGTCACACCTTCTTGTAAGTGCGGTTGTAGCCTAAGACGGAGCGCGCTTGCATAGACGATGCTTTTCACTCTTGACTTGAAGGTTATCTAAGTATATTAGAAGTACACTTAAAATATCAAGTTTTTTGATCCTTTCAGCAGTAGGTACGTTGATAAGTTAGTCAGTCAGTTTTTCCTTTTCAGGGTTCCGCACCTCAAAAGGAAAAACAGAACCCTTATAGGATCACTTTGTTGTCTGTCTGTCTGTCGGTCTGTCAAGAAACCTACAGGGTAAGTACTTCCCGTTGACCTAGAATCATGAAATTTGGCAGGTAGGTAGGTCTTATAGCTGACATTCGGGGAAAAATCTGAAAACCGTGAATTTGTGGTTACATCACACAAAAAAATTAAATTGTGGTCATGAACTAATAATTAGTATTTTCAATTTTCGAAGTAAAATAACTATATCAAGTGGGATATCATATGAAAGGTCTTCACCTGTGCATTCTAAAACAGATTTTTTATTTATTTATCATAGTTTTTGAATTATCCTGCAAAATGTCGAAAAATACGACTGTAGTACGGAACCCTCATTGCGCGAGCCTGACTCGCACTTGGCCGATTTTCTTTTGATTGATTTTTTCTTTTACTTGAGCTATAAGCCGTACCTACCTATAGACACGAAAGTCGCTAACTCAACGCAGATAAAGTTGTGGGCATCATCATAACTAAGTAAAAAAAGAAGGAAATGTGAAAGAAATAAGTGGAGAAAATAGTACAATAGGTAAGTAGTTCATGTACAGATACCTACATTAATTAAGCAGTGCAATATCGTACACTTGAGAATAATGCTGATTGCGTGGGGTCGAGCAGGAGGTAGGCTCGCTATACAGTATACACTAATGAGAGCCGTCCCTATCCACTACTGTATACTATCTACCTTAGCAATAATTTGTTACTAAGCTCTATCCCTCCCTATTAGACAGCTACTTTATTGTACATCGGACTTCGAGCTATAGTTTCATGACCTATTTTAGAAAACGTAATTAATTTGGAAATACGAGCCAGGAACTTCTCTTTATAAAAACAATAATAAATAATAATTACTTTCTATATACCTATAGAACGCTACAGGTCGAGATGGCAATCGGGGAGGGAACGCCCCGCACACCCATACAGCCCCCGCACTAACTCGATGGGGGCAAGCGCGGGTGGAGATGGCAATCGAGGTGGGAACGCCCCGCACACCCGCAGAGCCACTGCGCTAACCCGGTACGGGCGAGCGCGGTTGAACTGTGGTTGTGAGGGGCGTCCCCCCTGCCTCTTACCACGAATGCCATCTTGACTTGTCGCGTACTATAGATCGGTACTACTACTGTTTCTTGTATATTCTGTAGATTTCTGTGCCAGGTTGTGTAACAGATTTTGCTATAATAATATATTAATGAGATCTACAATTTGTTTGTTTGATTAGAAAAAATGTATAAGAAACTACAATTGGGGCAATGAATTAAAAACAATTTATGCACCGAAAGCTCACTGCGAAACCCGACTGTTTCCGCTAGTCGGTCGCACCAGCATGTCACGCTATGCCTACATTCTATAGAGCCATGGTGACAAATAGTAAATTAAATTTGTGTTTACATGAGTTAATTTTTTTAATTTTTTTAGAGTTAAGTTTAGTTTGTTATCTATTTCACTATTTTATAGTCCAGTCAAATTAGACATTCAAGGTTACAGCAATTTGCAAGCTGAAAATTTGCGTGAATGTTCGGGACACAATTATAAATGAAATGTGAAAAGTCCCCATCGATCCGACATTTGCATAAAAAGGACATTCCAGGTCAAAGTTCACAAATATGGATTTTATTCGTTTTTCAGCCAAACAGTCAATATTATCATAAAAATATTATGTTACATCAAATTGTAGATCATGCTATCATCTATAAAAAAATCTTAACACTTTTTCTCCTAAGTCACTCTTTCTGAGATATCACGATTCAAATACATACGAATTAATGTAACCATACCCATATTTCTTGACCTAAATTGACTGGACTGTTAGTGAATTAAGTTTTTTATCATATTGCATAATATATAACATACGTTAGTAGTTTGGATAATTCGATTGATAATAATTAATTATAAAGTTAACTATCCGAATTTCGATTATTAGTAAGTTAAAAGCCATTATTTGATAGGCTTTTAATTTTTCTTTATTCCGAGTATACACCCATAATGTCATGTTAACAAGTTTCTGTAACTAATCTTAATAAATAGCACAGTTAAAAATGTTTACCGTTTTTGTAATCTAAGTGTGTATTTTAATATCTAGTTTTTGTGAGTCTATGTGTTCTATTTTTTAATTTTGAATACGAAAGAAAAATAGGTGTGATGTGACCTGGCTGGCCTGGCTGGCTGGATGTAGCTTTAATCGTGAACATAAAAAGGCTTTTAGGCTTCGTGAATCCAACAAAATAAAAATTTATTGTAGAATTTTTGTCTATTTATTTTTGGTAGTCATCATAATTATTATTGTAGGATTTCTGTGTATCTATTTTTACGTAATCTATTATTTATTATGAATTGGATTTGACTTTTACGTTTCTTCGATGTTTCATTTCAGATATTTACATATTAGACTGTTGGTTCCGCTTTTTTTTATTAACTGTCTGATACTAATCGTGTAAAGTCAAAATATCACTTTTATGCCGATTTATAATATGCGGAAAATTACTCTAAGAAAACTCCTACTATAATGACGTGATAAATGATGTGTGACTTGTGACGATAACGTACTGTTGTGATGTGGAAAGGGGCCTTTAGCAATGAGGAAAGTACGACGCAGAGAAACCGAGAGAAGAGTTTTGTTTCGTGTTAAACACTGAACAATCGTATGTATACAAGTTAACAAAGTACCTTTAATAATATGCGTCTATTATTGAGGAGAATTAGCAACAAAATATTGCTGACGCTACCGAGGTACAATAGCCGGGTGCACTACTCATTAATGGTCTCTGAGCCTAGCCGAGCTCGCTCCCGAACAACCTACATTATTCATGTACCTATTGTGCACAATATTGTACTGCTGCATCTATGTTTTATTAAACTAGGTATTTTATCAGTCGACAAGGGATTTTATCTGAACGCATACCTTATCACGAATACTTTAAATTCTTGTTTAGAATTTAATCATCGAACTTGTTTTATACTTATTTTTGTAGTAAGACGGTATGCTCGCTACTCTCGCTATATGACCGGCTGTGACTAAGCTAACTGACATTTATTCTAAACTTTTTAAAACTACCTTGCATACCTCCCTTTTTAAGTACAGCAATAATTACCAAAAATACAAATTAATTTGATTACCTCTTACCAATACCTTACAAACCTACTACATTACAACTTTTGTTTAGTGGAGCGTTTGTACGCTCTCAAAGCGCGCGCCGACACACCGGGCGATGGAGGGGCCGGTTGCTCCGAATTTGGCATTTCCAGCGAGTCTTCGTGCCCCGAAAGTTCTTTATTGTCGTGATTCGTGACTGACTGACCATCTGCATCGCCGGGTGTATCCGTGTCGCTTTCGACACCGGCACCGTTCGCAGTAGCAACTTCGTCTGGCTGGCTTGTGCTTGCGCGCGACAAGGTATATCTATTTTTTTTTATCGGGGCCAACTGGTCCTGGTGTCTACGCCATTCATTACCATTACTTATATTTACCTTATAAGACACCGGGCCTGTTTTCTCCGATATTACGCCTTCCGACCATTTCCTCCCCTTCTGGGTATAATCGCGCGCTAGCACAGCTTCACCGACCCTAAACTCTCGGATTAGGCCTTTGCCTCCCTGCTTTTGCTTGTCCTGTGCCTCGCGGACAGTGGAAGCGATGTCTGGGCGCAATGCATCAAGTCTACTCCGGAGTCTATGCCCTAGTAATGCGACTGCTGGCGAAATTCCAGTTGTCGCGTGATCACAATTTCGGTATTGAAAAAGAAATCTGTGTAAAGCAACGGACACATCCTCGTTCTCAAATTTAGCTCGCTTAATAACCTTTTTTACAGTTTTTACCGCGTTTTCCGCTTCTCCGTTCCCTTGAGGTCTATAAGGTGCCGATGTCGTGTGCTTAATACAGTTCTTGAAACAATACGTCCGGAACTCGTCCGATAAAAATGGCGGGCCGTTGTCTGTAACCAATTGGGCACATAGCCCAAATCGGGCAAATATTGATCGCAAAGATTTCACGGTTGCGCTGGCTGTCGTACTTGCCATCTCCATCACTTCAATCCACTTTGAGTGTGCATCTACTACAACCAAATAACGCTTACCAAAACATTCGGCAAAATCCGCGTGTAAACGCTGCCACGGATGCTGAGGGAACTCCCATGGGTGAAGAGGTGCACACGCGGGCGCGTCGCGCACATGCCTGCAAGCTGGACATGAGCGGCAAAGCTCTTCGATATCGTTATCTATGTTTGGCCAATAAACATAATTTCGCGAAATATTTTTCATTTTGTTCATACCCAAGTGTCCCTCATGAAGTTCACTCAGCACCGCTTTCCTTAACCCCGACGGGATAATCACCCTATATTTATACATAAGACATCCTAAATCCATACATATATCATTCTTACGAGCGAAATATGGTTTTTCTACCTCAGAACTGGCAGCCGACGGCCAACCAAACATAACATATTTCGATATTTTACATAGCACGGTATCCTTCTGGATTTCTTTAGAGATCTGTTTATAATTGACAGGCAGGGTTTCCTCTAATAAATTCATATAACTTATATGTTGGTCGAGGCGTGCGGAAGGTCGCTCGTACGATATCGGTAGACGCGATAACGCGTCGGCTGGCCCGTTGTGTTCCGAGCGTACAAACTCGATCGAAAAATCGTAACCCGCCAGTCGAACGGCCCACCGCTGTAACCTACTCGCCGCCGTTTGAGGAATACCATTCTTGTTACCAAAAATAAAGGTTAACGGTTTATGGTCGGTTTTCAATGTAAAATGCCTACCTAATAAAAACTGATGGTGTTTGATTATACCAAAATATATAGCAAGGGCCTCTTTATCCAACTGACTGTACTTTCTCTCAGCTTCGTTCAAAGTGCGAGAAACACAGCTGACCGGCCGCTCCTGCCCGTCCGAGTAACGGTGAGCCAACACGGCCCCGATACCATAGGCACTGCTGTCTACCGAAAGCACGAGCGGTCGCCCTTCCTCATAGTACGCCAACACCCGCTTACCCAGTAAAGCATTTTTAGCCGCATTAAAAGCCGAGGCACAACTTGAATCCCAATTCCAACGGCAATTTTTTTTTAGTAGTGCATGCAATGGGTACAACATAGTACTTAGATTTGGAATAAACTTGCCATAATAATTGATTAGTCCCAAAAAACTTTTAATTTGAGTTACATCTTTAGGTATTGGGATTGCGTTAATCGCCTCCAACTTTTCCGGGTCGGGATGTAGGCCCTCCTTGTCAATTATGAACCCTAAATAATTTACGTTCTTCTGTAGGAATTTACATTTATTTAGTTTAACCGTGAGACCTGCCTGTCGTAAACGCTCCAATACAGCTCGCAGATTTCTTAAATGTGCCTGTCTATTTTCCCCGGTCACACAGATATCATCGAGAAAAACTACCGTGCCAGGTATTCCACGCAATGTCTCTTCCATCAATTTTTGAAATTTTTCGGGTACGCAAGATAATCCGTAGGGTGTACGGCGATACACGAATGTCCCGATATGCGTGGTGATCGCGGTATACTTTTGAGAGCTCTCCTCGAGTAAGACCTGCTCATAGGCGTGGCGGAGATCAATTTTACTGTATTCGTCACCATTACTTAAATTGGCAAACAACTCGTCGATGCGTGGTAAAGGGTAATAATCTCTTTTCAATTTAGGATTTATAGTAATTTTATAATCACCACAAATTCGGATGTCCCCGTTAGTCTTGATCACGGGGACTATCGGCGTACCGAAATCGGAATGGTCCACGCGATAAATCGTACCGTCCCGTTCAAGCCGCTCGAGTTCCCTCTCGACGCGTTCGCGTAACGCGAGCGGCACGGGCCGCGCTCGGACATACACCGCGGCGGAATCGGTGAGCTGTAATTGTAGCTTTCTATTACAAGTTCCCAACTTCTCACTGAATACTTCGGGAAACTCCTTACATAGACGGGTCACAAATTGATCTTCTTCAATTAATTCATTAATATTTATTTGTGTTATTTCTAATGCGCGGAGCCAATCACGCCCGAGTAACGGCCTGTTACCCCCTTTTATAATATATAATTTCAAATCCTTGGCAACCATAGACCTCAGTTGCACCCGAACTAATATATATCCGAGAGAATCAATTCGTGACCCCGAATAACTACGCAAAATTAAATTATCTTTCACAATTTCTTTATGTTTAAATAATTTCTCATAACACTTTTCGTTAATAGCCGGTATCCGACTGCCGGTGTCGATTTCTAGTTCCAGTAAATTATTGTCCACCTTAACTTTAATATAGTACGGTTTGTTACCTTGAGAAACGATGTCTATGTTGAAGAAATCCTCATCCGAACTCTCACTGACCAAATTTTGACACTTCACCTCACTTTGCCGCACTTTCTTGCACATAACCTTTAGGTGTCCGCGCTGAGAGCACTCATCACAGGTAAAATTGGCGTATCTACAACGCCCTCGGTGTTGCCGGCCGCACCGCCAGCACGGCGCACCCGATGCGCCACTGCCACTCGCCGCGCCGCCCGGCCCGCTCACACCACTCGCGCCGACCGCACCGCTCCTGCCCAGCCGCGAACCGCGCGCGCGCTGGCTGCGCGCCGCATGCAAGCCTTCGCTCGCGTCCCCGCCGCCCGCCGGCGGTGCGGTGCCGCCTCCGCTCACCACCGCGTGTCTCTCTGCCGCTTCTAAAGCGAGAGCTAGCTCGACTGCCTTTTTGTAGTCTAAACTTTTTTCGGCGAAAATTCGAGATCTCATGACGTCACTCGATAGGCCCGAGACGAATTGGTCCCGGAGATTCTCTTCTAATCTCGTGCCGAAATTACACGTAACCGCCAGGTGTTTCAGGTGCTGCAAATAATCCGTTAATGTCTCGCCCGGTTGCTGTCGTCTTTGTCGAAAAACGTGCCTTTCAGCTATCTCGGAGCGTTGTGGTTCAAGATGGTTGGTGACCAGCTCGGTGAGACTATCAAAAGTCTTATTCTCTGGGTGGTCGGGAGCACAAAGGTCACACATTAATGATTATGTCGCTTCGCCGACCACAGTAATTAACGTAGGCACCTGTAGTTCCACTTTAATTTCGTTTAGTAATATAAACTGTTTGACACGGCGTACGTATGCCGGCCATTGCTTTGAGGTTAAATCGAACGGTTCGATTTTTCCGATAGGCATATTCACTCACGCGCGGATTATACTTTTATATGCAAAACACTAAGTTTAAATTACTTTTAAAACACTAAAGTAGCCTTACACACACGTTATCTAATTTTAATCAATAAAATTTAAATTTCTCGTCGCCAGTGCTAAGTAATGAAACAAGCGTCGGAAGCTAACTGACATTTATTCTAAACTTTTTAAAACTACCTTGCAGTAATAATATAATATCGTCGATGTTGTCAACTGACAGGACAGACAGATACCGGTTTCACGCCTCCTGGATCCGTCGGCTCCCTGCGACTTGTTTCATGTCCTCTGTCTACCAAGTGGGGAGGTCTGCTAACGCATGCGCTTTCCTGTGGGATAATAACTAGGCTCCTAAGCTACCTAAGCCAGCTATAATTTCTTTCTACCAGCTCTTCGTCTAGATCCCATAGAAAACGTAATTTTC
Source organism: Maniola hyperantus (assembly GCF_902806685.2). Classification (NCBI taxonomy): domain Eukaryota; kingdom Metazoa; phylum Arthropoda; class Insecta; order Lepidoptera; family Nymphalidae; genus Maniola; species Maniola hyperantus. Next base: position 8,698,534 of record NC_048543.1, read on the forward strand.
CAAATTTCTCCTTATGGGAATCGAAACCAGGACCTTTAATCAATAAAACCACATCACTCAATGTGTTGTAGTTTTATAGATTGAACGTTTACAGTTACGGTGTACCTACGGTTGACTTTTATAAAATAATATGTAGATACATGAGCTGTTAACTTTATTGTAATAATACATGTATCGAGTAATTCCTATTAAAACTACTGCTAACTTCCGGAATGTGTATTTATTATTTTGTTCCGTTGTTACTTATGAATAATAATAACAAATGATCGTACCGCATTGCATTAATATTAAACGTGGGTAATGGATATTGCAATAACGGTAAAGTAATAAATAAAAATTAAGCCCACGGTCGATCCTATATTATGAATATTATGATTAATTTTGTGGATTTTCAACTGAGTTGCATATAATCATAAATGATAGGAAGAAAGGCAGTAAAGACATATGTTTAAAAGTGGATTGTTGTATTGGTAGAGTTGTCAAGATTGAAAAAGCATTCCTAAAATTATAACGTTGTTTGGGATTACAAGATTACATTTTTCAAAAGACAAATTAAATGAAGATGTAACTTTGAAATTGTTGGCTAGTAAACCTTCAGCTACAATAGCGGAGTAACGAATACTTGTAAAATCAATTTACCAGAAAAGAATCCCATATTTAAGCAATTTTTTTTCAGATGCCCTTCTTCAGTACAGCTATAAACAAGTATAATAATGTCGTCCATCGTAGCTTGAATTAGTAATAGATTTTATATTAGGAAATTTCTGAACATAACGTTCGCCTTTAGTCTATCCAGCTTGAATAGAACGAGCCTCTTAATTTCTGAGCTGCTGATTAGCATACTTACTGAAAAAGTGGTTTTCCTCTTTAAAGTTTTACTTTAAATTACGTATAAAATTATTTCTTTTAATGCCCGAAGCAAGTTGGCTTTTTCTGTCTGTTTGTCTGTATGCCTGTCTGTGGTATCGCAGCGCTCAAACGGATGGACCGATTTGAATACGGTTTTAATTTTACTTTAAAGCCTGTTTAATTGAAATGGTTCTTAGCTATATTTAGTATACATACTTAAACATAATTTCGTTTAATTACAAGAGCAAAGTGATAGCCTGATATAAAGAAATAATCATATTTTAACATGTTTATCATTTCTGTTTATATTATTTAAGTACATTTCGAGATATATTTTTAATTCAGTGCATGAGTCATTCATGGGCATCTTTCGAAGAAGAGATCTTTCTGTTATCTCGCAAAGCCACCATGATCAAAACTTCATAGTCGCTGATCGTTTCTCCCTGTGTTGGGGACAGCAGGCATATTTCTATGCGTGTTGTCCCCAACACTTTCCACTTTTATAAAATAACGAAAGTCTTCCCGGGCTCTTAATCCATTATTTATAAGCAGTTATCTTATTTGTCAAAGGGAATGACATTATGTACGATTGCATCCTTGAACCGTGTAATACAAAAATGACCCCAATAAACTCATTTCGTTGTTTCAGGGGAATCTTACATCAAAACCAAAGGCGATATGGGGAAGCTATCAAAAGTTTCGAGAGAGCAATCTACTTTCGACCTTCTATGGCATGTAAGTATAATAATATTGGAGTGTTATTGGATTTTTTGTTGGCAGATATTTGATCAAGTTTTACGAAATAATCTCTTCAAAGGCAAGTTTCCAAGAAAATATTTAAACTAACTTTTATCTCATAAACATAATTCTAGCATAAGTCATTAGGTAACAAGTTAGTTCCAAGGCTCAAGGCAATATTTGCCATTATAACGCCTCGCTGAATTATTGATAATTTAATTGGACTAGCCTAACTAGAGCGTGTATTTAATGTTAATTATGAGATTTAGTGATTTTTTTTACGTTGTTTTGTTAGGTATATATATATATATATATATATATATATATATATATATATATATATATATGTATATATATTATACTTATCTAATTTTCAAGTGCTTCGAGACTTTTAATTCGAGGTATCATGCGACATTTGAGTCAAATCGAAACGTAGTATTTTTGCTCACGTACTATTGACTTGGCTTTGGGTCGGGTGGAGAGTTTAAATAAATACAAAGATCTCTTTATTTAAAATAAAATATTACAGGATTAAAATTATTATTTTGGTCTCTAGCTTATAGTATGTTTCCGGTCTTAACGCAGGAATTTATTTTTAGTGGCATATGTAAATCTGGGAACTTCGCTAATGGCCGACGGTCGCTTGGCCGAAGCGGCGAGCGCGCTGCGAGCCGGCGCACGCGCAGACGGCGTTCGCATCAGAGACCGGCGCGAGCACGATGCAGCCCGGGTGTCCGCACTAGTGCAGCTAGCTTCCCTCCATTCGCAAAGGGGACACTGGCATAAGGCTCTCTCAGCTTACAAGGACGCACTGCAAATATTGCCCGACACGAATGCGCCAATTGTCGGCTGGACGCGACACGTATGTACCACTGAAATCCTTGTCCTGGCGAAGAGCCAGAAATTTTACGATCGGTTTGCTTCGACAAAGCGACAGTATTTCACAGGACTCAGCGTTGATTTGGCCAATAATTGTCAAGGATTAATTAGATTGTTTTGTGAATTTTAACGTAAGAATTAAACGAATTGTATTGACTTAATTTTGAAAGCAAAACTTTAGAACTTGAAAGTACTTACCTTACAGTTTCATTCTGATTTCTGTCGGTCTGTGTATGTAACACAGCCTAGTGTGTATATTTTTACTAGTAAGGGCCATAAATAAAGCCGCTATTTTTGATCCAGAATGTGTTATCAATGGCAAGTGAAATACACATGCAGCTGCATCAGTGGCCGCAGGCGGAACACAGCATCCTGTCTGCCCTAGCGCTCGCCCCGAAACACGCAGCCACGCACGTGACGCTCGCACAGATTTTAGCTAGAAATGTAAGCATTGTACGTATATATTAGGTATATATTTAATAATTTTAAATACATATCAAAAATTGTGTGACCCGCAGCTCGTTCAAAGAGCTACATTGTAATATGGGCCTTTGAAAGTAGTTTCGATAACTGCAAAGTGTCGCTACTAGATGGCATTAAATAGTCGCTTCAGTATTGAGTTAACATACATATCACCAATTTCATCACTGGCAGTAAGCGAGACCGTGGCCGAATGGTCAAGGCATCGAGCGCGAACCCAGAAGATGCAGGTTCGATTCCTGCCGGTCACGCAATTTTCGATATGTATTAAAAATTATTTAGTAATTTCCTTGAAGTGTAGGTAAACAATAAAAAATTATATTATTATTAAATATTGTATTATTATTATATATAAAATATATAAAAGGAAAAGATGACTGACTGACTGAATGACTGACTGATCTATCAACGCACGCCTCAAACTACAGGACGGATCGGGCTGAAATTTGGCATGGAAATAGCTATTATGACGTCGGCAACCGCTAAGAAAAGATTTTTTAAATTCAATCCTTAAGGTGTTTGTGTAGTCTATGCGGACGAAGTCGCGAGCATAAGCTAGTTTATTATATAAAAGGTAAAGCTGACTGACTTACTGATCTATCAACGTACAGTAATTCAAACTACTGGATGGATCGGGCTGAAATAGCTATTATGACGTATGTCTACGTCATAATAGCTATCTGCGTGCCATATTTCATTTAAGGATTTTCGAAAATTCAACCCCTAAGGGGGTAAAATCGGGATTGAAATTCGTGTAGTACAAGCGGACGAAGTCGCGGGAACAAGCTAATGTAATATATGTATAATGTATATAAGGGTGTCTTTCAACTGTAGCGGAAAGGAGCAATGATTATTATTAATTTTATTTTTATTTAGAATTTTTTATATAGAATTTTAATCACTTTGTGATTATGCCAGACACATTATACCCTAACTAAAGCTGGATCAATCATAGATCTTACATAAATACGTCTTACATAAATAATTTTAATAAAAATTCATAAAGAGTTCTTGCGGCTGAGCATAAAAGCTGCCGCGAGAACATTTGAAAATTACCCACATCTGCTAAATTGTGGCTACAATAAGTCATTATTGAGGCTTGCATTTCCTCATTCCGAGCACACTCCATCAAGTGCCTAGTTTACCAATCAGTTTCACTTGAGATAATGTAATAATTTTGCCATGACATACATACAAAGTAGATAATTATTTTAACTGACTGATCTTGATAGATCAGTTAGTTAGTCAGTGAAAAAACTTTTCTTAGAGAGGCTGTACATTGATATGTATAGCCTCACTAAGAAAAGTTTTTTTCAAAATTCCATCCTAAGGGGGGTTTAATAGGGGATGAAAGTTTGTATGAACGTCCGTCACTTTACAGTCCATTCATCCATGAAACTTTGGTTTTCGGTCAAAATGAAGAAGTATGTGTTTATTGTACTATCAATATACCTACAACTCAAACAGCTGGATCTAGAAACTTAATATGAAGAGTCTTTAAACCCTTAGTCAACGCAGATGGAATCGCAGGCATCAGCTAGTTAGTTAATAAACAGAGTAAATAATTATAGCCCATTTATAACAGCAATGACGTCAGATTTTATAATGTCATAAAAATTTAAAGTTACTTTACACGTTTTTTAAATACCCTCGAACACGATATCGTAGGTAAGTTACCTAATTTTTATATTCACGCAAACAACTGAAAAGTACTATGTAGAAGTTCACATTATTTCGTCTTTAAAATAATTTAGCTACAAAAGCAGTTTTAAAGTAAACAAAATTCTTAGTTAAAAATTAAAACGAAAAGCCATTATTTTGTTCCTGTATACCAGCTATACCTTAATGCTAATCAGTAATATTACAAGAAGGGTCGTACGCACCGCGGCAGCAACAAATTTTTGTACTAAAAATGTAATTGTTGTGATTAATAACTTAATAAACATCGATGTTAATAAATAACATTCTCTTTTCCTTGCAAATAAGCGTAGTAAGTTTTGTGCTAGCAGTAGATTCGGCATATAGTGCAATGGGTATGGATTAAACCTATGACCTTCCAGATTCCAGACATGCAAGTAACGTAAGGAGCTGCATCTACATTTATTTAGCCTTCGTGCTGAGAAGTTTCTGTACTGTAAGATGAGGCGCGAGTTTCATATTAGCATTGCAATTCTTGTAGCTGACCCGCCCTTCGCTCGTCTCCAATTACTGAAAATCCTTTGGGGGTGGAATTTACAAAAATTCTAAAACACATAATATTTTTTTTTTAAATTTTGAACCGCAATCGTAGATACTAATTTCCATGGATGTAACTTGACAAATCACAGACTTATATACAGATTTTCATTCTATTAGAAATTAGAATTTTGACAGTAGGTTATTTTTATGACGTAGGCACTTACTACAGACAAGTCTCTTTATATTCGTATATAATATAGAAGATAGAAGAAAATAGACTCGCTCCAACTTTACACGGGTCGTTTTACTTGTTTATATTATAGAAATTTGTGTGTGCAATACCTAAGTGAAACTATAAACAAAAGTTTTGTTATAGGCAAGTAGAAGTATGGAAGCGGAGCTATGGTTTAAAAAAGCAGTTACTTTAGCCCCTGATGACCCATCAGTTCGAGATCAGTTTGGTAAGAATCTTCAGTATCAAATTCTCCTATAATATTTCAAAATAATTTAATAATAGAAATTAGAATAGACGAATTAATAATGTGGCGATTAAGACGATAAAGAACACATTATTAAATTAAGTGAAGAGAAAAGAAAATATTATGAACAAAAAGCTACTTAGTATAATCACGTTTGGTGTCTTTTTTTACTCATGACATTTTCGACTACCGAAAACAGTTTATTTAAAAAAGGATTCAAATTAATATTTGTAGAGCTGACGAATAAAGTAGACTTGTCCCAATAACAAAATTTTTCGGACGAGCCAAAAGCTGAACAAAGCTCAAATTGAACAAGTGTGTTATTGGTCGAAAAGGATTTTTTGTGTTCGTTTTCGATACTTTCGAACGCATTTGATTATAATATTTTGGGACGCTTTGAGAACTTTATCAAAAATCAATCTTTTGAGTAGGTAACTAAGTATATTCATAGTTGAAGGCCAGCTACAGTAAACTTCACTTTCTTAATCTAAATAATTTTAACAAATTTGGACTTACCGCTGCACCTATCGCAATCCACATAGGATTGCGATAGGTGCAGTAATTTTAGGATAGGAAATTTAAAATAACAATATTCTCGAACTTACAGACTGCACTAAGTAGATTAGAAATAGTTTCGAGTAAAGTTTAATTTTGAAAAAGCAAAGTCTTTATGCTGCGTAGTTTACACACTCACAGCTTTAGAAACTTTGCTTTACCCGAATTTAATACAGCCAGTACTTCGGGCAAGCTGGTATTCACATAACATTGTTTATTAGGTATGTTCCTGAGATCACAGCGGCGACTACGGGAGTCTGCTGAGCAGCTAGTTCAAGCCGCGCGTCTTTCGCCTACTGATAGCATTCGCGCCGCGTCAGCAGCAAGGGCCCTTAGAGACGCTCGACGTTGTCGTGCCGCGGAGCGTTGGTACGCCAGAGCAGTAGAACTAAATCCTGATGTAAGTTCACGAATTCAAAAAAAAAACCTTTGTTTTAAAGCTCAAGTTTATTCATACGGCTTCAACCAGCACTCCAAGTGGAAACGTTGCGGAGTCAAAATTGGTGCTACTGAATTTTTGATTTCAAATCACCAATCTTTAGGTTCATTTTAATTTTTATTTTGTGTTTTACGGTTGAATTCTGTCCACGTCGATGAAATGTAAAATCTCATACTAAACACACAGACTACATAAAAAAGTCGCTTAATATGTACCTACCCAGTCGTGCTGCAGAGCAATAGAATTGACTCCTGATGTACCTATGTAATATCGTTTGCTAGATAATAATATTATGTTCAGTGATCGTCAGTCGTCAATCGCGCTGAATTTTTATTATTTTCTATATACGAGTCGATAGGTGTTGTTTTATCAGATTTTCTAACAATCTAGACATCCATCACCATCATGACCCATCGCCGGTTCACTATTCAGCATGAGAACGGTTTGACCATAGACTTTCATGCTGACCAAGTATGGATTGGCAGACTTCACACATTTTTTAAAACATTATTGAGGACTCTCAGACATGCAGGTTTCCTCACGATGTTTTTCTTCACTTTTAAACAAGTGATAACATATAGCACATAGCTTCGAAAAGTTAAAGGTGCGTTCCCGGAATGGTACCCCGGACCCCTAAGTGGAAGGCCCACTCTTAAGCACTAAGGCTATCACTGGCATTAAAAGCTCTTAAATTAACTATTTTACTATTTTGTAAAAATCATAGTGCCAATCACTATAAAGCTACAAAGGCGTCTACGCTGGTTGTAGCACTGGCGTAGCAAGGCGTAGCACAATGATAGCACCTCGTGCATAATATTAATAATTATTATACTGTCCGCTGGTAGCGAGTGATCCCGGCTGCCACCACCAAAATAGTTGCACAACCAAGCAGATACCAAGTGAGGTACCCTCCAGAGAGCTGTATACATTTTGTTGGTACCGCGACTGGTTGCACCGCCACTGGTTTCCTAGTGAGATAGTGCCTTTACAGTACTTACAGTGTATTTACTTACTACAGGACGCTGAACACCACTCAAATCTCGGCGCAATTTTGCATCTAAACGGAAAATACACAGCAGCAGCAACGTCGTACCGCCGCGCCCTGCAGTTGAAGCCCAACGATGAGATTACTATCACTAACCTGAAGAGGGTGAGAGCACTAATGAGCAACCAACGTAAGAAGTAAACACATTTTGTGAAATATAGGAAGTCAATTGCCAAAGTGTAGATTTAGAGCTGATTTATAAAGCACGCTTTGTTTTATTTACGTGTATCTGCCTTAATTAAACGTTTTCAAACATTATTTGCGGCAATGGTTCAGTATTAATATTGCATTTTTCTATACCTCCTACGTAGGTTGTGGTGAGACGTTTTTAACATAACGTCTATTTTTTTATTTTACGCTTTCAATATAAAAAAATGCATAAAATATAATTTTAAAGTAATTATGAAACGTTTAATATTGTATTTTTTTAAATAGGGCATCGTAAAACATCTTTCCGACTTTTGAAACTATTGAAATATTGTGGTTTTGGAGATACAACAACTCACGTAGGAGGTATTGAAATATTCTCCAGGAGAAATTCTATTGCGACAAACTGTTTTTTGACCAATTACTTACAAATCCTTCTCATAGAAATCCGTAAACGACGCGCTATGCACGAAGTTTTTGACGTTGATTTTTCACTTGTATAACGATTTCATTGCTCGCAGCATAGATTATAGGGTTCCGTCTACTTTCGTACCCAATGTTTTGTAACCAGCTACGAAATAAGATTTCTACTTCGTGTTTTCGTAACAGGTTAATATTTTACCCGGGCCCGTAACGGAATAAGATTAAAATTACGTTATTTCGTATTAACCAACTACAAAAAGACAATATTCCGATACGAACCCGGATAAAATATCCTTGTTTAGTAGGACGATACGACGTAATTTTAATCTTATTACGCTACGAACCCGAATATAATATTCTTGATTAATAACCAGCTACGAAAAGACGAAGTATATAAAATATCTTATTCCGTAGCTGGTTACAAGACATTGGTTACCAACATGGACGGAACCGATTATAGCAGCTTTTGACGCCTTCCCTGGCGCAGTGGTATTTATTTGGTAAGCGCTGTGGTCTTATAAGTGGGAGGTCCGTGTTCGATTCCTGAGAGGTTTCTGGTCTGGTACGATGGAAGGTTACCGGCAAAGCCGTACCGCCAAGAAATTTAGCGTTCCGGTACGGTATCGTGCAGCAGGGGTACGGCATTCCGAACCAGTGGTAAATTGAACTAGTTGACGATTCAAAAGCACTTGTAAAAGTTTACTCAAATAAAAATATATTCTATTCTAATTTTTTTTTTTCTTATGAAACCCCACCCCTTCCAAGTTAGCTCGCATCCATCTTAGACTGCATCATCACTTACCTTCAGGTGAGATCGCAGTCTAGGGCTAACTTGTATCAGAATAAATAAAAAGATAAGATACTTCATACAGAAACAACGCGCAAAGCGCTCGACACTTCGTGCAAATCGCATCATTTACACATTTCTGTGTGACGCGATATAAGTAGGTATTTATTTTTATCTCAGCTAAAGAACAGTTGCCTAAGTTTAGAGATTGCATTAAGTTACAAAGTTATCTCTAGATCTTGTCGAATAAACAGTCTGTGCAGGTTTAATTAAAGTTATTTACAGATAAAAGCAAAAAGGGGAATAGCAACTTCGTCTATAGTTTGTATCTGTTTTAATAGTTTAGTATTACAAACCTTGTCTCTCAACTTCCTAGGGCTTATATTAAGCCTACGCGATATCCAACACCCAACCTTGGGGAAAACGACCAAAGAACCTGAAATCCAGTGTATAACGCGTAAAATTTAAGTCCCATTTTAACTTTTTGTGTCAAATTTCATGTCAAAAGTACGATTTTAGTCCTTATTTTAAAGGTAAACCGCATTTTGACATGACAGTTGGCGCGTGAGGAGTCATTTTGTACGGGCTATATCCAGTATTAAAATTAAAATTTTATTTGCACGGTTCATCACTACGATGGCTTTCACTGTATTTTAAAATGTTTTTTTTTTATGTACCTACTCTATTTTTTGGTACTACCAATATTGTTATTGTTATATTTCATAAAGCTACTTCTTTAACATGTACCTTTTTGAAGAACGAAAAATGTAATAACGTATAGCCATATCGTAATTAGTTAGTTTTCGCGAAAATATTATTTATTGACTTTGAAATTCATGTATAATTAGGTAGGTAGAGGAGCCTTAATACTAATTATTATTCAAAAAAAGTGAACACAAATACTATCTACTTTCAAATATCCACAAATGTTCGAAGATTATTGATTAGCAACAGATACCAAGGTTAAATCATTTTTATTTTCAATTCATTTATCGTATTAGGAAAACAATAGAGCAGCGTTTTCTGTAACGCAAATTTTTTTATAAATGTAATATTAGATACACTTACCTACTTTTACCACGGGCATCCGTTAAGAATCCCAAAAGAACCAATTGCCAAAATATAAAGGTACCTTTCAGTATATTACTTTCCATACATAAAATAGCTTTTGTAAAATATAAAAGTCAGGTCCTTAAGTAAACTATTGTATAAAGAACCTATAAATATAGCATGTAAGTGTTAAGAAACTGTATATCAAAGAAGGAATACATAAATAATTAGATATTACATTAAATAATCTCCGTAACTAAATTATTGATGCACAGCGGGACTTCTATTTAATTGTATGCATACTTTTGTCTTTAATTATATTTGTGTAATTTGTGGTACTAATTCTGAATTTCAGCAAGGGTCTATGAACAACGCTATAGATAGTAGTTAGATTTGTAAATAGATAATATTATATATTACGAAGTGGCATTTTATACGCGTGCAAATAATGTGTTATGGGGGGCATAATGATCTTCCCTTCGTTTCAGAAACAGCGGGAACTTTTTACTTGCTATTAATTTTTTCGTCTTCCAATATCGTTTACTTGTCTCAGGTATTCAAAGATTTAATAATGTTTATGTAAAAGTCTAGTGTACATTATTTATTAAAACTACGTGTGTTGCGCAAGTTGTAAATATAAATTTAAATTAAAGTTTCCTGTTTAGGTACCTTTTAATAGTAATACATATAAGAATGACTTAGAGAAAATCCAGTAAACAGCAATATTTTCAATGGATTTATTATTTTTTTGTTATTCTCGTGAAACTAATACAATTAATAAACAAGATGATTAGTTCAAGCTAGTTTTAGGGAATGGATTTTAATACAACTTGCGCAGTTTTAATACCTACTAATTGTCTTGTATGTGCATAAAATATTTAGATGTATATTTTCTGCTGTCTTTAAACTGCTATACATTATTATATTTTATTAATATAATATTAAAATATCAATACTTTTAACAATAATTGTATATTTAAGCTTTGAAATCTACAATGCTCAGATTTTATTTTTCTTTTTCCTTTTTCTCATTTATATAAAGTCGGAAACATATCTATTTCAAGTATTAGGTGATGAACACAATGATTGTTAATTCGTGTTAAAATTGTAATATAAAATTGTTGTAAATAAATATGACATAAACGTTATTGTCATACATAGCTGGTAACTTAAAATAACTGAGTCTAATAATTCTATTTTGTCTCTTTCTTCTCACACCTGTGACAATAAATATAAATTACGCTTGTAGTAATAAAATAATGCCAAATAAATTCGTTTTTCGTAGTTAGTTTGCTATTCAGTAATATTATGTTATTATTTATTTTATGCTACTGCGAGCAAAAATTTTATTTCTATGATTTTTGTAATCAGTTACAAGAAATAAAAAATACTGAAAATAAATAAAAACTGAACATTTTACAATATTATAATTGATTAAGAATCATGGGGTCTCTTTTAATTTTGAACCTAAAAGGCCGGCAACGCATCGGCGGCTCCTCTGGTGCTGCAAATGTTCATGGGCGGCGGTAATCACTTAACATCAGGTGACCCGCCTGCTCGTTAGCTCGCTATAACTATAAAAAAAAAAACCTGCATGAAATAATATTGTAAATCAATATGAATAGGTACACCATAAAAGTAATAAACGACACTCACTGAATTTCAAAGCTTGAGCTTTAAAATGTTTATAAATTATAGAGTATTTCAAAAGAATAGAACTTTCTCGGCATTAAGATTAAGCAAATTATATTATATATACTTTAGATATTTTTCAACACGATTCAGTTTCTATTGAAGAAATCAAGTTCGTTTGGCCTTTTCGTATAGTAAGTTTCAAGGGATTACTTATTAGATTAGTTGCATTGATTCGCTAACGTTTCGAGTTGTTTTCCTGCAACTTTAGCATGACCAAGTCCCGCAAGCGCCGTCATAGTGTGAGAGGGCAATATTACCTATCTCCACATTCAAGTGTCAAAATGGAACACACACATACACACCTGCAAACGTAAGACATGAGATTTTCTCAGCCTATTGTCACTTTTGGCAATACCTATTGTAAATATAAATACCTATTTATACACATCAGGTCATATAAATACGTCGTCAAACGTCAAAACACGCGCTTAGTATGCGAGCTTCTTTGAAATACTGGCATGGGACGTCACAATGATTTGACGTACTTTATTAGTGTAATCGTTGGTTTAAAATGCTTATTACATTAAAAACTAACAAAGTCCGTGGATTTTACGTATTTTGGAAGACTCTTTTTAACACTCTCTGAGACATAATTTCTTTTTGACATAGGCAAATACCGTATTTTTCTTCTTAGTGTCATGCTAAGGCTGCTGATAAATGTTTTTATTTTGCCAATGAGCAACTGCTGACTTGATATTTCTTTATAAATACTGTAATCTTTCTATACGATTTCAAATTATCATGATAGTAAATATTATGCCAGAGTTTTACTAAGCCACTTTGAATTGATATGATTCTATTGTTGTGAATAATTTTGGATCAAAAATAAAAATAACTATTGTTTATTAATATATACGATAATGTACTTCCGTGAATTGATTGATTTATCTATAATCTCTTAAGGTAGATTTACATAATATACTTACTACGAACAATTTATCAAGGAATTGTAACCACTATTGTTTTTATACTAGTTATAATATGTATGTTCATGGTGTTATGCAAGTAAAACTGCAAATTCCCAAAGTGATATTATATGTTGGTAATTTTGTAAATAAAAGCTTCAATATTTTATATTTTGTATTTATTTTAATATGCTAAAGCTTAATCTGGCCTAGCTAGACGTGAAATCACTCGAAAATCGAATTCGGGTACCTAGCGTCTTGTAAATCTTGAGCTACAGACTCTAATTTCCATTTGAGTCCCAACCAACTGCGTCAGCCTCGCGAGGCACTGGGATGTATTGGTTTATGCAGCATTGCGCCCAGTATGAATACGCCTTAAGCGAGGCAAAAGCACATCCTGCAAGGCCACGGCCTAGACGCCAGCGGTAGGCGGGATGAGAGCGTCGCTCGGCAGGGTGTACCGATGATACACTCTGCATTCATTTATAATAATGCCGTCCTGTCAGCTACACCGCTGTCCAGGAGTGTGAAACTTTTATTTATTGAGGTAATAATGAAAAATGCATTGAAACTACTGCAATCTGTGTGAATAGATACAGCCAAATTAACCATGCATTTTAATATCTAAGTTGTGATCAGGATTCAGAATGTATAAAGATGTCGTGCCATCTAGCGGTTATTACGAACTACGAATTGCAGATTGCAGCGCCATCTCTTCGCCTGGGTACATTATTAAAAAAAAAATTACCACAGTTGCACATCTGTCTGATAATAAGTGTTATTGCCACCTCGTTCCCGCTGCCGCTCTCGCCACGCCCACCGCTGTCATTGAGGCCGCGGCTAACAGAAGCAGCGCAGCATAACGTCTTCATCAACCGCGCTGCAAAACCTAACAAACTCTGCAAGGCTGCGCTTAGTGGGAATTAAATTGCGAATTATAGGCAACCCTGTTTATTAGTGTTCTTACAGACTACGGGGGTGAATTCTGACTTAAATTTTTTAATGATGATATATCACGACCTTTACTAATTCTAGACTTCAGGAAAGCCGATAGGACATACTGTAGTATGACATAAGATCATAAGTAGGTAGAGCTAGAGAAGTTAGTTCAAATAGAAAGTGAGCTATTTTTTTTTAATTCCCCCGATGAATTTCTCTCGTCATACCTACCTTTACATTAATCAAACGAACTTTCAAATAAAGTACAAATCTCATTTATTTTATTCCATATAAACTCTCGAAATTTCCATAGAAATACTCGACCTGAAATTGTGACATTTACTACAACTAAAATTGCGCTGAGCATTACGCCTTTCAAGATTTCCTTCGCGATTAGCAACATTAACGCCAGGCCGTGTTCACAATTTGGGCCACTTTTTCGCAATGGCATCTTTAATACGCGACGGAGAAAAAGACGCGTGAAATAAGCCGGAAAAAAGGTACTTTGGCAACACATTCCTTTGTAGTGACGCAGCCTCGACGCGCTTCGTAATAATTTTCCCCGAAGACATTATTTTCCATGGTTCGCGCTCACCCTTGTGCCATTTGCTATATCATTCATTTCCTACTGCGGTTATTAATGTAATATTATATTGCTATCAAATATATAATCCTATAAAATATATCATCCATAGACAGGCCTATTAGCCCTACCTAAATGGTTTTATGAAATAGACTTATTGGGGTTTATTCTTTTGTGGGGAACGTTATAGGAACTCGTTAGGATTACATTTCAACTTCATTTCTTTTAGAATAATAGATACTATACTGTGACAGTTTTTCTAACAAAAGGCAAAAAAAATATAGTCAATCTGTTATTAGGGACATTTAATTAATAATACAGTCAAAGAATTTTTAAGTACTATTCCTATGTCGATGAATACAGTACATACTTTGAAATTACGTCTGCTGTCTGTCTTGCTTATGGACGATACACAAAAGTAGGTACCTAATTGAATCTGCATCTAGATTATTTGCAGTATCATCTAGGTTAATCCGCCCGCAACCCAAATAGGCAGGTAGCCAAGATTTTAATGCAATGGCTAACTACGGTCTAAGACGATCGATGACTAGGTAAGCCTAAAATTAATATTGCCTTGTAGCTATGCGGTTACTAGCGCAATTTGGCCAAATGAATAGTTCTACTGTATCTTAATAGAAATAGGCGTTAACATATTATGTGCACAAAAAGTTTACTTTAGTTAATACCTAGGTACTACTTAGATTATTCATCCACGTGGTTTTAGGTATTTTAAAAATCCCATGGAAACTTTTTGATTTTTCGGGATAAAAAGAAACTTACATTCATCTCCGGTATCTAAATTATCTAGGAGTCGCATAGCGTTAGGTTTTGAGTATCTAGATCATGTTCGGAGAACTTATAGACTTAAGAATCTCGGATTCTAAAATGTCAATCTCGCAAAGGAAAGCGCAGCATTAGCACATACCCTACTAGTGGACATCGGACAGACAGCATTGCAAGAAGCCGTTGCACTGAACATAGGTGGTGCAAAACCGCGGCGTATGGGAATTCTTATAAGAAACCTATTTCCAGCAGTGGAAGTTTATTACGGCAACGATGATTTTGATGCTCGTAGTAATAAACTATTCCCAACAAAGACTGCAACTCGTTAATAAATTGTAATTTATACAAACTAATTCTGCCAGTACAGCGCAACAAGTACACGGACGGACTTCGGGATTTACATTGAAAAGAAACATAGAAGCCTGACACGGGCTCGGTCGAACGGCATGTCGCGATTCATTAATATTAATCGTCAAACCAACGGGCAACGGCCACTGCGCTCACTTCATGCATAATTTCAGTCCGTCGTTCTCTGAAATTTTTAATTACTGGTCTTATTTAACATCGCAAGTTCGTTTGTTAGCTCTAGCAAGCGCTAATTGAATTAAGTAATCTTTGTCAAAGAAGTAGACTTGGTCGCGACTTTGGGACGGTAGTATAGAGACAGAGGTGTTTACTTATTGAGTCAATACAATATTATTTGAGGTTATAAATAAATATCTTATATTATTTTATCGCAAAAGGTATCACGGTCAGTTTGTGACAGGAAACACGGAGGCCGGAAGGCTATTTCACACCTTAGCCATACGCAACAGGAATGAGGAAACACGTGTAAGCAACATTGAACGCAACAGAGCGTTTTAAGCCGGATTTCCGCCTGCTATTATTTCAGTCATTTTATACGCTTTGATATGAAAGAATTCATACCATGTTGATTGTGGAAGCTAGCGTAGCAAATTAAAAATACCTACCTTGGTTAGTTCTCATTCACCTCATGAATCTCTCTCTCTCTCTCTCTCTGTGTCTCTCATCCACTCAGTGAGGTGCATCGGTACCAGTGTAATAGTTTGAATCATTAACCCATCGCTGGCTCACTACAGAGCATGGGTCTCCTCTTAGAGTGAGGAGAGTTTTGGCCATAGTCTACCACGCTGACGTACATTTCCAGCGTGGCCAACCCATTACCGGCTCACTACAGAGCGCGGGTCTCCTCTCAGAGTGAGAAGGGTTTTGGCCATAGTCTACCACTATGTGAACTAGTAGGATGTGAACTAGTAGGTACTATACCGATGCCGATAAAGTCGTGAGCGTATACGAAGTTGAAAATGATTAATCCATTATTATATAGATCTTATCAAACAATAGAGTTACAATTGGATTTAATGCGATTACCTTTATTAGCTTAAGATTAACTTCTAAATCGGTCTCGATCTCCTTTCATGTTGAATCGCTTCAGGGGAGTTAATTGTTGAATTATGTTCAAGTTTCAACGTGCTATTTGCGTAAACCTTTCGGGTAAGTTTGGTCCGCGACAGGTTGAGATGGCAATCGGGTATGAGGCGGGGGGACGCTCCGCATACCCGCACGTCACACGCGCTTGCCCGCACCGGGTTAGCATGTGGGCTGTGCGGGTCGTTCCCTCCCCGATTGCAATCTCAACTTGTCGCGTACTATAACTACCCCTATTATAAAAGCGAAAGTGTGTTTGTTTGTTGGTTTGTTGATTTGTTGGTTTATTGGTTTGTTGGTTTGTCCTTCAATCACGTCGCAACGGAGCAACGCATCGACGTGATTTTTTGCTTGGGTATAGTTTGAGACCTGGAGAGTGACATAGGCTACTATTTATCCCGGAAAATCAAAGAGTTCCCACGGGATTTTGTAAAACCTAAATCCACGCCTACGAAGTCGCGGGCATCAGCTAGTACTTATATAATATCAATCAATATAATAAAAATTGGAGTAACACACATAAACACTTTTTGATTCCTCTTTTTGTTATTTTATTGCTGTATGTAATTATGACTTTACCTGACCCTGATTACATTGAAGTTATTTTGATCCGGAAGATGTTTAACATTTTACAGTAGCTTTAAAAGTGAAAATTGCACTTACGTTTTTATAAGTTGAA
This sequence comes from Maniola hyperantus, assembly GCF_902806685.2. Taxonomy (NCBI): domain Eukaryota; kingdom Metazoa; phylum Arthropoda; class Insecta; order Lepidoptera; family Nymphalidae; genus Maniola; species Maniola hyperantus. The sequence goes on from NC_048543.1 coordinate 8,715,616, forward strand.
TTAAAGCGATCACATTTAAATTTTAGATTTTTCTGTTGGATGTAGATGCACTTATTTACTACACAAAGATGTCTGCGACTTTGCATGCGTGGGTTGTTTTTAAAATCCCGTGAGAACTCTTTGATTTTCCGAAATAAAAACCTCCGGCCACCCCTAGGATGAAAGCTATCAATGTACTTTTCGTCAAAATCAGTTAAACAGACGGGCCATCGCCGGACATATGGAAAATAGGTATAGGTATATTAAGAAATCTCTATTTTGTAGTAACAAAACAGAGATTTCCCAATTCAGCTGAGAATTCTAGTTTTCTTATCAAATGATTATTATCACCGTTGCGTCAGGTAGGTCGTAAATTCAATTCTTCGTTTGTACAATGCCTTTTAAAAACATGATATGTCAAATTAAGGAAATACGTGCAGGAAATACGTGTGATAACGTTAATTTATACTTTCCGAGCGCGCAAACCTCTGAGGCCCTGAACTCATTAAATGGTGACGTAAAAAGTTGTCTGGTCGCATCCCTCGGGATTGTGTCATCTGTAAGGGACATAATTTAATGAAATTCTGCTATACTATACATAGGTACATTATTAAATATCTTTTTAGTACTAGTTCATTCTTCACTTCGCATGAATATGCTATATTATAATACATACAATACTTAATATATGGTAGCATTTACGGCTTCTTTTTAGGCTTCTTTCAGAGACCAGCATCTTCTCCTGTTCCAGCCATATTTCCCATCATAATGAGATGAAGAAATTCGTATTATTTTCTCGTGATGATTTTGGTAACCACAAACATTGACTAAAGTTTTGAGTTACTCTATATCCGAGGCCTTCCTCCTTTCTAAGTTTTAGTGCAGTTTAGAATGTTGTAAGTAGGCAGAAGGCACATAATATTAAAAATATTTAAAGTCATTATAATGGAAACTATAACTAGCATTTTTTAACCCTCCAGATACAAAAAAACCTAAGATAAAAAATTTTTACAAAAAAAATAAAAACCGACTTCGTTACATAAACACTAAAAATTAAAAAATAATTTAATTTATTACCGAATATATTATGTATACAAGAGTTAATATAGTTCCCTAATAATACTTTTTGGTGCCGGTGCCAATTAGCTTTAGCTGCGCGAATCGTCTAGACTTCATATTTTTATGGGACTCCACAATGGCACCACATTGGCACCGACCCCAAAAAATATTATTATGGAACTATATTAACTCTTGTATACATAATATATTCGGTAATAAATTAAATTATTTTTTAATTTTTAGTGTTTATGTAACGAAGTCGGTTTTTATTTTTTTTGTAAAAATTTTTTATTTCACAATTTTTAGTGGCCCCATGAAATTATGCTATAACTGGTTAAAAATCTACTGTTTACTAAGCTATTACACTGATCGCGAGCAATTTACTCTTATCCGTTGAGGAGTTCCAGTATCTATCTTCGAAGATGTTCATCAGATCTTCACCAAATTGAAATGGGACCAACTTTGAAGTATACCCTTTCAAACAAAAAAAGAATTTTCAAAATCGGTCCAGGCGTTTTTGAGTAATCGGGGAACATACATAAAAAAAAAAAAAAAAAAAAAAAAAAAAAAAAAAGATTCCGACGAATTGAGAACCTCCTCCTTTTTTTGAAGTCGGTTAAAAAATACTTAATAGACTTGAAATATCTAATAATTTTAATTAATTAAATAGCACTTGCTTTAACAGTGAAGGAAAACATCGTGAGAAAACCTGCATGCCTGAGAGTTCATCATAATGTTCTCAAAGGTGTGTACAGTCTACCAATCCGCACATGGCCAGCGTGGTAGAGTATGGCCAAAACCCTTTTCACTCTGAGAGGAGACCCGTGCTCTGTAGTGAGCCGGTGATGGGTTGATCATGATGATGATGATCTAATAATAGAAATAACAACGATAATAATTTTTATTTACCGACTGCGCAAAGCACAAAGTCCCAGAGCTCATTAAACGCTAACACAAAAAGTTGTCTGGTTCGATATCCCCGGAGAATATGCCATCTGTAGAAACAAATAATGAAATGTATTTGTTACTCGTACATCCGATTACTTTTCAGTAGGCGGATTCTGCAACTTTTACTATTATATTTAGCTAACGTCGCGCTATGGATCAGCCATCTCTATGAAAAACTTATTTGACAGGGTCATCGCACAGTGACCATTAGACCATTAGATTAATGAATTTTTCCCTTGATGATAAGTCACGTTCAAGTTTCACGTCGTTTGGTTCGTAAATTTACATAGGTACAAAAGTCAAAAAGTCAAATAATTTATCCAAAATAGGTAAAATGTTGCCGTTAAATTTGTAAAACGATATAGTGGTGATAATTAATTACGTAAATTCAAAACTAAAGCTACGAGGGTTCCAAACGCACCCAGGTCTAAAAGAGCCCAAAACAAACTCAGCCGGGTGTATTCTTTTTATCACCACTTTATAAAATCATTTAAACTTATTAGAACTATCATAAAGCTGTTAAGCAACTCATTCCCAAGCTTTTTCATCATATATCCCTTTACATATACTATTATTATTATTATACTATTATTATAATTAAGAAGTAGACGGAACGACACACTTTTTAAACCTTCGTGGTGTTTTGCTGTGTCTAAATTGGATTTGTTAAACATTATTTATGTTGGTATTTTTTTTTTTGTTGTGCCTTATCATGCGATCAGTCGATGGACTATGAGCAGATTGGTTGGAGGACAGGTTGGCGTGATTGGAGACAACTTCCCCAGCGGGAAAACTCCATGGGTCTCAGCTAATTATCCAGTATATGCTTTCTCTTTAGTCGACGAATCGCCTGCGGCATTGTCAACTGCACTGCCAGACGATTTGGATGGTTAGTAAGTCTTGTTTTGTAGTTGCAACTATAGCTTCTAATCTCTTCCTTTACTGTGTTGATATTTAAGTGCTCATGGAGTTCCGATATCTGCAAGAACCATGGCGCGTTGGATAGTTGTTTCAAAATGTAATTTTGAGCTCTTTGTACAATTTGAATATTGGAGTCACATGCTGATCCCCAGAGCTCAATGCCGTATGACCATATCGGCTTTATTATTGTCTAGGAGCTTGTTGTCTAGGGAAAGTCTGGAGTTCCTTGAGAGCATCCAGTACAGTCCTCTATATCGGTGATAGATCTCATCCCTCTTGGTTTGAACATGTTTTTTCCAGGTGAGCCTTCTGTCTAGGTGTATGCCCAATATGTATGTTGGTATTTAAAAAAAAATAAAAAATTACTAGGGCTTATTTCAATGATTGCCACAAATTGTAACTTATTATTAGTGTAAGATAGTGTATTTTAGTCCATATTATAGAATACACGTTAACTTTATTTTATTTGCAAACCACAATGTTTGAGGCACCTAACATTACACCATCTGCTCGATATAAACATACAGAACAGAAATAGTGAGATAATTTTTCCTAAAGCCGCTTAGTAATTCTCGAGCTAAATCGACCGAGAATATGAAGAAAATGTTAGTTTTCCACTGAGGTATAGTAGGCCAGTAGGGACTAGCACGCACAATTGAGCTACCTCCGTCAGCGATTGTGTTTTATTATTTTTGCCCAAAGACATAAATAAGAGCTTTATTGCGCAACTCATTTACCGCCCCTTGCCTCCAGTTTTCTTGCAACATTCAGATTCCGCTCATATTTTCATTGATTGGCTTAAATCGAGGATAAAAAATAGGGTCTGATTGCAAAAACCTGCGATTTATTACCCGAATTTTGCGATAACAAGTACGAAAATTAAATTAAATAATACTTCCCGTGATTTTTTTGGGGAAAAGAGAAAAAAGGGACCCTTATAGGAAGTAGTTAAAAGGATCCTTTCGTTGTATGTCTGTATGTCTGTTGTATCTGTCAAGATCAATCAACAAGGGAATCAAAAGCTATGAGGTGTACCTTCTTCCTAGAAGCATATTAAGGCAGGTAGCAATGTTTTATACCTACTTAGGTAAAAATCCGAAATCCGTGAATTTATGAATAACCATCACAAAAAAAATTAAAGTGTACTACGATGGTACGGAACCCTTCGTGTGCGAGCCCGACTGGCACTTGACCGGTTTTTCAGCTATCGTCTATTGTGAGGGAAGCTCAGAATAGACTTAGATGAAAAAAGACGTGATACACTTACAACGTATTTATTGTTAACGTATTTTTTTAATTTATATATTTTATAGATAGACGTATGATGTTTTACTAAAACAACAACTTAATGAGTAGCTTTTATTTATCCACAACATTGACATATCGACATACAGTTCCAACCACCAGTGATTATAATCTTAATTAATAATAGCAGCGCTTAATAGTAACAGCATGTTCCAATGAAGATCGGTTCCGTAACTTCTCCAATCGTAGTCCGATTTATTTTTATTTTTATTTTTTATTTTATATCTTATTAGAACGGCAGTGCCACTTACACTAACTAGATGATTAATAATAAATTTAAATACAAATATAGGTACAAGAAAAAAGATGATTTTATGACATTATAATATATATTATATTATGATGCAGAAACGTGCGCACGTTCCATACAGTGGCGTGCACAGGGTTTGAACCTAGGGTAAGCATTAGGTAACTAACTACCTATCTAATGACAGGTCATCATGAGAAATGAGCACTAAGCCATTTCAACTAGGGTAAGCAGTGCTTTTATGCCTCTATGATCTGCACGCCACTGGTTCCATATATACACTTTATACTTACAAGGCACATCATATCAATTTCAGAGAAGTTCCAAAAGCGCAGCCAGTGGGGCCAGCTAGTGCCTAGTAAAATAATATAGAAAACCGTTTCTCGTTTCCAGCAATTTTTTATTTCAATAGAGACGTTAGCGACAAGATTTGTTCATTCTGTAACTTTTAAAACAATTAAATAGTCCTCGACAGTTCAAGATGGCAATCGGGTTATGAGGCCAGGGCACGCCCCGCATACCCGTACGTCAAGCGCGCTCGCGGGGCACCGGGTTAGCGTGGGGGCTGTGCGGGTGTGCGGGGCATTCCCTCCCCGGTTGCCATCTCGACCTGTTGCGTACTATAGGTATGTCGTTCGTACCTTTTTGAAATAATAAATGATCAAATTGATATACCTTATAATCCTGTACACCCTCACAGCCAAGTATTAGTGTTATAATTACTTATAGGTAAGTATACCGTATAATGGTCCAGTTCAGTTACATTTGAGCAGATATATATTATTAGTAAATGATTTTCTTCTGCTCATTTACCTAATAGGTATCATTGAAATATTATGTGCTAGGTGTATGTAGATTGTAGGTATATTAAATAAGCCTTTATACTCCTTTATGTTATTCTGCGTATAGGGCCGATTGTTGGGGCAATAAGCCGCGAGGCAAGAAAATAATTATTTAGGGGCAGAATAATAACAAAAACAGCATTATCTTTCAATATTCAGATGTAGGCGGGCCTATTTTACATAATATTGTATGTATAAATTATAATTGGTAATTGGCTGTTATCGTTATGTTTTACCGTTATACTTTTTGTATCAGTATTCAGTTTTTCATTGAAATACTCCATAGTGAGCGAGATGCTTTATTGGCTATAGGTTGCTTTTTCCCATGATTTTTCCGTCCGTCTTTTTTTATTTATTTATTCAGATACAAGTTAGCCCTTTACTGCAATCTCACCTGGTGGTAAGTGATGATGCAGTCTTATATGATAGCGGGCTAACCTGGAAGGGGTATGGCAGTTTTTATTAAACCCATACCCCTTTGGTTACCAGACCAGACTAGACCAGAAATTTATAAATTATAAAATTCCAAATCCCTGCCAGTAATCGAACCCGGGACCTCCCACTATTAAGACCACAGCGCTCACCACTGCGCCAGGGAGGTCGTCAAAACCGTCTGTCTCTAACTTATAGTACTTACAAGCTATTTTTGTGCTTTCGTAAAAATCGGTTAAGAGGAACTCACCTGACATCAGCCCGGCTGTTTTAGGCTTTGGTTGCTTAATATTCAAATGAGAATCAAACTGCGATTGTATGGAGTAAGTGACGGAGAAATGCGTTTAAGCATCCCCTGGAAGCCAGCCAAATACCCAATCAGCCAGCCAACTGGAGGAAGGTATGTGAGACTCGCCGGCTGAGAGGAGACCCACTCAGTATGACAGTATACCCACTAAAACCCAGCGGCACTCTTGCGCGTCGCCTGGCGACTGGGTCACGGGAACCCCGAAGCAATCAACCGCGACCCAGCCAGCGAGGTTCGCCGAGGCGGGGGACCCACTCACGAAGTCCCCCACCACAAGTCCGAGGCGCACGTACTCGATTATGATGTTGATATTTTTTAAAGAAAGACTAATAATTTTCCTTTCAACTCCAACTAGGTACCTAAGCGTAAATCTTGTGCTAAAATTCAATAATACCTTCAACGAATAAAGTTTTTATCTACGACTGTTTGATTTGTCGTATATAATAGTCAAGTTTTACAGCCAGTACTATAGGTATACCTAATTAGTTATTTTCAATTAGTAGTTTTCAAATTAGTTTAAAAGGCACTTTTGAGCGATGCCACAGTTACTTACCTTATGACTAAATCTTCAACAAAGTAAAAACGTTATTAAAAGAGAATATAATAAGAAAATTATGACTGAACCAGTGAAAACTGAAAATAGTAGAATAGGATTTCATTAGGCAGGGTCCTGACTATTTGTTAGGTCTATTAATATGCAGTGTACTTACAGACATTCAAAACGAGGGATTTTTGAGTACCTAATACAAAAACATAATATCTATATTGTTGCTATTTTTTGTTTGTTAAAACCAAAATTAAATTTCCGTGAGTGATTTTGCAGACTAGGCCATGATGGTATGGATGATCTTGAACGAGATTGGCTGTAGCTTTGGGATGACACAACCTAGCCTCTAGTTGCGAACACTAATCAAAGATATTATAAAACTCCACATAGGCTAAGCTCATACAGTTGTATTTTAAAAAGTGAGGACAAAGTAAGCTTGTGTGTGTGACACGTACGCGTAGCGACACAGATTACACAGATTGGCGTGGGGTTCACTCACCTTTTGACGAACTTGCTTCAAAAATGGCGGTCCGACCAAGGCTGCCTCTGGATTTGAAAACAAGTTGTTTAAAAATAGAAAGAAAATGTTCGGCATTCTTCGTGGCCCTATGTCTCGTATGCTGATGCGGTCCCCCGCCGCGGGTTGTCACAGCTAATTTGCACACAATTGTTCATCCCCGAGTGAAAGTAGAGAAATAAGAAGGGAAATGTAGCCGAGGCTCTATGTAACTCACTAATTGGCCTTGTGATTCTATATTCCACTGGCTAAGGCCACAAGAGCGTCATTAAAACGGACTTTTACCAATATAAAAATTAAAATGATAAAGCTTCAGATTTGTTTGAGAGACTTCAAAAGAAATTAAATCTGTAAATCGTGAGAGACTGACTTATTTACATAATATACTGTTATTTGGTTTGGTTATCTGTCAAGAAATTTTCAATACAATAGGCAATGTTTTCATAAAATTTTATTTTATAGCATACTAGCGGAAACACGGCGTGTGCTACTACGCTAAACACACCACAAAAACCAGTTTCGCATTATTGCCTTTCTAATGGAACCGGATGGGTTTGAAACTATTCGGGATAACGTCGACTGGATACGTGAGTATAGCCGTAGAAATATAATATTATACATATATAACGGTTTGGGGCACATTGGTTGGATGGCTTCAAAGTCTATTAATACGGACATGCTTAGCTAAAACATTTTTTTGTATTTTATATATTACGAGCTTATGCTCGCGACCTCGTCCGCGTGGACTACACACATTGAACCCCCCATTTAACCCACTGAGCGGTGGAATTTCTAAAATTCTTGTCTTAGTGGATACATACTCTTGACAAAGAACACACCCTCCAACATGTCACAAAGACCAGTGGCTAAGGCTATGCGTTGATATATAAGTCAGTCGGTCAGTCAGGACTTTGAATTTTATATATAAGCTTTCGATAAGGCGATAGCGCCTGGGGATAATGTAGCCATCTATCAGTGTAAGAATTTTCAAAATTAGATTACTAGTTCCGGAGATTACCTACTTACTTCTTTATAATATTTATAATAGCATGAAGAGTAAAATACCTACAAGGTCACATTGTTATTTACCCAAAGAAAACTCCTGACCGAGTCGGTACGTACTAGTATATATTTTTTATTCCTAATATACCCCTGTTAATTTATAAAGGACAACCCCTTTAACTTTTGTTGATTTATACCACTGTAGGGACTTAGTATGAGCCTCTATAATGAAATTAGGCTCACGCTATGGTCGCAATAAATAGTACCTCCTGATAAAATTACTATAAAATAAATTTGGGTGAATAATGGACATGGCAAAATTACAACACGAATGTGACAGGTATATTTACAAACTAAATAATTATGCTTTTAATAAAATTTATTACACAATGAAAACTTTATTATGTGCATTATGATTAGGTAAAGTCAATAATAAAATAGATGAGCTGACTATAGCCACTTTGGCTCTTCAGGAAATAAAGACGTCATTTCGACATTCAGGTTTTTGATGCTTGAGCTGCGTAGCTTAGTAGATTGTTTTTGAATAATCTTCTGTAATATAAAAATGAATCACTAAATGAATTGGTCATCGCAAATCTCGAGAACAGCTGAACCGATTTCGCTAATTCTTTTTTCATAATATTCCTTGAATTATACGAGGATGGTTCTTACGGGGAGAATTTTTTTAAAAAATTGAATCGACTGTTAGGCGGAACGAAGTTCGCCAGGGCAGCTAGTACCTAATAATTCTTAATTTAAATGAGGCCCGAATAATAGGTATTTTTTTAATAAGTAGGTAGTCACACATTTAGTCAAAATTAAAATCAATATAAGTACCTATAAGTAGTACGCGACAGGTCGAAATGGCAATCGGAGAGGGAACGCCCCGCACCCGCAAAGACCCCACGCTAACGCGCATAGTGCGGGTGACGTGCGTGTGTGCGGGGCGTCCCACCACCGCTTCATACACCGATTGCCATCTCGACCTGTCGCGGACAATACCTATTCTATGAATATTCTGAACTAAATTTTGCCCTCAGCTTTGCCTGTTGTAAATTCTGATTCTGATGCTGTAGGTATCTCCCGAGATACAGTTTCAGAATCCGTTCTAGGTGAATGATTTTATTGATACTTATTTTAATAAAAATATTTATTTATGCTTTTGAACCGCAAATTTTTTGTTGCAATCAAGTTTTACGTAGCAAATAGGCCCTACACGCATATACCAATTAACAGAAACACTGGTTACATTTTACTATAATTGAATTGAGGCATAATTTACATTTTATAAGCTCAGTTTGCACAGTTGAGAAAGTAAAAATCACAAAATTATAATAAGTATGTTCAATCAGACAACGAAAACAAGAACTTCCTAAACCGCTGCAAAATTGCGAGCTTGTTCAATAATTTATCGGCATTAATAATCACCACATTATTAGTACAAAAGCCAATATTTGTCTATCGGAAAGCTTTTCTAACTTTGTCTGGTGCAAATTGTTAGTTTATAATGTGTATCCAACAACTTTCCGTTAAGCCAACCGCTAAATGAAGTAACTTTTGAGCTACTGTGCAGTTGTGATTTAAAGTAAATATTGTATATTATTCATACCTAAGTACGTACGACCTCCATCAAATTAAGCGGGGAGAGGATTTTTACTCTAAAATCTCTTATGAAATATAACAAATTTACTATTTGGGTTTCCGTTTGTCAAATAGCGTGTACAGTGAAACTAGAAGTAACGTCTGTCTACTTGCAAAGTAGCCGAAAAACGTAAAATCACCTTTTCTTTCGTGGGGAAATCATTGGATACCACCGCACCCGGAGAGGCACGGTGCGACTAAAACCCCACGATGTTCCACGCATCGCCTGGTGGCTGGGCTACGGGGCCAAACACGTTCGCGCAATCCACCAGCGCGCCTGCTGAGGAACCATCTCAGGGGACCAAATCTGCAGCAACCCAGAATCCACATGTTCTAAAATCTAGGTCCCCACGGTCCACTCTTGGCAACTTACATTCGATAAATTGTATTCTTCATCGTTTTCACAAAACTTTCATATAAAACCAATTACAATACCAATTGTAATTTATAGACAATCGTAAATTTAAATAAGGGGTATATCATACGATAAAAGTATCAATATTAATACCCAGTGGAAGTGGAATAGGCTTTAAATCACTCCACACACCGAAATGGGATAATAGGTTTGGGAAGCTGATAGACTGTAATAGTTTTACGATAGTTTTCGATTTAGGAATGAATATCCTCTAGCACCCGCTACAATAAGAGAAAGGGGGAATTCAGCTTTTGGTACACATTTTTTGTTCCTTCTATTTCATTTCATTCGTGAGTGATATAGATCATGGCCGATTTCTAATTTAAGCCGCTTTGACCGAGTAGCCTGATTTCATTTTTAAATTGGGAAATTATTTGAAATGAAACGACTGTTAAAAATACCCTGTTTAAACGTCTCTTAGAAATTACGAACATGACTGGCAAAAGAGGAAACTAGCTCGTACAATAAAATAAAAATAAAAGTCCTGACTCATCAACGCCCAGCCCAACTTTTGGACCTAGAAAGCTGTACACAGAGGTTCCCTTTATAATGAAGACAAGAAATAAAGCCAGATTTTTCGGAGAGCCTACGGGAGTGAAGCCAAGGGTTGTCGCCAGTTGACATAATAATATAATTCTACAGGGCATACGGTGTTGGGTATCTAAATGTAGTAAGTAGAAAAGCAAAGATAACGATAAAAAGAGTAGCTTTATAAACAAATTCTAAATTAAACATAGCATTTACCTTTTATTAGGTTAAGTAACTTGGCATATACGTATTCCAAACTTTGATTAGTAAAGAATGTAGGTATATAGCCAAAAAAAATCACAACAGCAAAGTATAACGCGTAAAATTTTACTCCTCACGCGCCATTTTAACTTTATGTGTCAAATTTCATGTCAAAAGTACAATTTTAGCCTTTATTTTAAAGGTGAACTAAAATGGAGCGTGAAGAGTCTTTTGTACGGACTATACGTAGATATGTCACGTGTACCTACATAATTGAATCTGCTCTCTTTCAGTTCTCGCAAAACTTATCTCATAAAGAAGCAACTTTCAAACAGCATTTCTTTTATCTTTTGCTTTAAATTCCAGCAAAAAGCCAGCATTTTCAAAAGACGAAGCTGTTGAAAGCAAAAAATTGCTTGCAAGTAACATACGTGAATGATTTAACTGCTCATTTTACGATCTAATGAGGAGAAAATTACCTTTCATGTTTCATAGAAAGATAATTTTCCTTGCGATTCAAGTTGCGTGATTTCTGTTTTTTTTTTTGATAATGTTTCCTGAATTCCCCGGAGACTATAGCCGTGAGCTGAACTATACCTGTGCATGGGGATATTATAGTGCATAGACAGGACATAAACATAGGTACACTCTATACTCCATCACCCTTATAGTCCGATAAGATGTCAATCTGACATCAGAGAAAAAAGTGCAGTCCCAAAAATATTATGATACCTACGTGTTTTCCAAGGCATATGAGTGTAACACTAACTTTCCAACTCCGGACTAACTGAGAATTTCTTACTCCACGGGAGCTCATAATTTGCAAGTTATAGCCACTAGCCCAACGAGGTACCTTTATTTTAATAATAGCGTAGGTATAATATAAGCAATGTGACGTTTTATACACTCGTGTTCTACGATACTATACTTCTCGTTTTGGTTTCCGAATTGAACAAATACGGCGGTGAGTGGTGATTTTGTTGCATAGGCCATGTCTACTATGCATATAGTGACGTGGGAGTACACTAGTACACAAAAAATGTATTTATGTACCATGAATTTCTTATTATCGATATACAAATCTACTGGGTTACTTGTTTACGGTACATAAATCCTACACTTAATTTTCCCCCAAACGATAGTTCCAATTCAAGTCTGTCGGCAAAAGATCGCGTGCCTCCGGACGAAGATAGCAGTTTGGAGTAATTACGATTGTTGTGAGCGCCGACAATCACTTAGAAGCACCTTATCTAAGCCGTGCTTAGCGCGCTCCGCTATTAAGTCATAAATCGTTCGTTGGTCACGCAACAAGCTGACGATTTGGCGGTAAGCGATTCATCCTCATTCCTCACCCTGCCATCTAATTAACTAAATCTGATTTTTGATTGTGGGGCCATTCACGCTAAATAGGTAGGTATACTGAATATTGCTTATAAAAATAGTAGAGCAAAAAATAACCTAGTAGATACCTATGCATTTTTTTTTTGTGTTCCATGAAAAATAATAGATATGGTGACAAAAAATTTTGCGCATTATCAAAGTAGTCTCAACCGCGTTTACGCCAAGGACTAGAAAATAATAATAATAATAATAATAATAATGTTCTTTATTTCAGGCAAAATGTACCCATATTATTACAGAAGTTATTAAAAATTATAAATAAAATAAATTTAAAAATATTGTAAAGAAATGTATTCTACGTGTAATAAGTACCTGTGTACAACAATACATAAATACATAGACAATTTTTTGTGGACACCAATACCAATACCAGTACCAACTTATGACAGTAGTTGTAGGTATATAAACTTGTATAATATTATGTATTACTTGTAAAAAAAATCTTGGCTCTTCTGTCCGCTAACACAAGAAAGACAGGCGTATTAAATCTGAAATAATCATAAGTTTATCATTTAGAAATATTCTTGATAGTACTTACCTAGGTATTTTACAAGTTTTGTTGAAAACTAGTACCTACACACTAATTGTTTCACATACATGGTAAATATAAAAGTCAGAACTTGTTTGGTGGTGTAAACCTTGCGCTACATTCAATGACAAAACAAAAGACGGAATGTATCTATAAATAATATTATAAAGTACAAAAGCAATTTGTGGAAAGTAAAATTATTAACGAAAGAAAAACTAATTTGAAGCAAAACTTCTCAAGCGTCCTTGGCAGTTTCCGAAGTAATTTAGCGGCTAGTGCTACATGTTTTAATATTCGAGTAGTATGCGCTAAGTGGCTAGCAATTTCGAAGTTTTGTAATTAAATAAACGACGTGTATTTTTACGCTTAGAATACTTTTAATGACAGGCTTTCTTTTTTCTAGTTTTTATCAAGCATGTTACAGTAGCTGGCAAGGCAAGAAATATTGTACATCGGCCTTTAGAACGCGATATCAGTTTCGTAGAGCGTTGTCTCTATCTCTCATACATACGTGATGTTTTGTCGGTCTCAACGACAAAAACAACGCCCTACGAAACCGCTATCACTTTCTAAAGGCCGATGTACAATATTTCCTGCCGGCTACTGTAGGTAGGTACTTAATGCAATTTGAGAACTCACTCGCCATTTTTTCTCTATGTGTCAACTGTAATATCAAAAGTACGATTTAGTCCTTAATCAGGGTAACCTTAATTTGTAAGTATGCACTATAGCTATGTATTTTTGGTAGAAGACCTTGGCCAACTCACGTTTGATGGTGTCAAAAGGTGCGTAAACCCTTCGCCAATTTCTAGGCTGGATGGGTCGCTACGCTTTAGTCAGTCAGTCCTACTGTCTTATATTATGTATAAAGAAAAGACTTTTGTATTTTATATTTTTATTTTAATATGAAGCGCTAAAAGTACCTACCTACTTCATTTCCTTTTCCTCGAGAGTACAACTTTTGAATGGCGGAAATTGTCAGACTCGTTTAGTTTTGGCCACTGGCCAGACATAATTAATGTTGCAAGATGTAGACAAGCTTTTATGGCATTGGTAAAAATATGAAATCTGTATATAAGTAGTTGTGAATAAATATCTATTAAACTAGCTCGCTATGCTATCTTTTCATCAAGAATATGAGAAAATGTATTATTATTTGTCACTAAGATAATTTTCACTATTTCTACCTATTAACCTAAACCATTCCTACCAAAGCTAATATGAGTTAAGTACGAAAATGAAATGATCCTACTGTTGGTTTTCTTTTAATTGAAAATATTACATAATAATTTAAAGCACGCCTTATCTAATTACAATACAAATAGTTGGTTAAAGTTTATTGGTTAGTTAAATATCCGACTACTTTTTATGCCCTTTTTACCACTCACTAGCAATCGCTTAAGTTAAACATATCTTTTTCATTGAAAGTCTATAAAAAAGTGGCTTGGAAGGAATGGAGCATTCTTTATTCCTCCGTTTTTACAACATTTAAATCCAATGCCTTTTTATCACTGGACGAGCGATCGCGATAAAAAAATAAGGTTTAGCTGCCGCAAATACTTACTTTTAATTTATTGTGTTTTTTAATACTTTGGCAAGTAGTTTCCACTTGCTGTTGTGGCCGATAGATGTCAGTGACGAACTGTCACTACCGTTGTGGTTCGTTGCACTTTATAGTTGTCACGTCCGATTCCACTGTGTAACGCTAGCTGACCGACCCCAAGTTAACTTGAATAGACTTTTTGAAGATTCTTTCTTACGGCAATTGATCTGTCAATAAGGTGCACATAGTAATATTATTATTTATCAATGTACTGTACCATTTGCTACGATAACAGGTTACATCTAAGTAGATTGAATGGGTGTCTACGTTTGAAAGAAAACCTCCGTGCGAATTTCTTTACCTTGGTTGAAGCTATAGCAGTGTGTGTATACCCTTACCCACAATTTACCCTTTTATATGTATATTAGATATGGATTCTTGTAGCTGTATTGTGAAGCTAATATTAGCCCGGCACAGGTGGAACGGCGAGGCATGGCGGTACAAACGACGTGCCTGACGAGATAAGAGCTCTCGTAAGTGCCATTGTTATTTCGAACAATAACCAGGTAGCAGTGCCACTATTATCTGTATGGAGCAGGCTAATGGACGCTTGTATTGCCCTTTAAAAATCAATCGTTTGAATTTTCTGCAATTAGATAGTTATATTTCAACTTTATACTTCACTGGCAACCCATTCGTAATGGGCAGATTACACCTACCGAGTATAGTGGCGAGTCAGTGTCCTCGACCGAGTACTCGGTTGGTATAAACACTTAACGAGTGCAATTTCGCCGCAATTTCTCAGCCACAGCACTGTCTCGGCCGAGTGACATTTTATTGTCTCCCTTCACTACTCGGTAGGTGTAATCTGCCCATTAGCACAAAGTGTCATAAAATATGGACTCACACACGAAGAGTTCCGTACCATCGTACAAGATATAAGTAGCACTATGTACTTCTTTTTAATTTGCTTAGCGGCCATTTGAAAATATTTCATCTTGGATTTTTATCAGGTATTTGTTGCTTTAGCGGCAATTAGAAATACAGACTCTGTAAAAATTTCAACTCTCTACCTATATTATGGTTCATGAGATACAGCTCACTGGCAGATAGACGGATGGACAGATTGACGGACAGACGGATGGTCTAGGAGGCTTAGTAATAGGGTCTCGTTGGGACCCTTTGGGTACGGAACCCAAAAATTCCTGTGGAAACTCTTTGATTTTCTAACTTAACTAAATCAAAAGTAAACTGGTAAGTACCTATGCATCTTACAAGATACCTTTTTGTTAAAATCAGCTGCAACGGAGGTGTGAAGTAACAAGCTATAACAGACACACTTTAAGATTTAGGATTAATATAGATTGGAAGTTCAAATTGGTAGGTAGAACTAATTAAACCTATCAGTCACCTTTCCTCATTTAGATATATAAAAGGAAAAGGTGACTGACTGACTGACTGATCTATGCTATGATGTATGCACAGCTCAAACTACTGGATAGATCGGGCTGAAATTTGGCATGCAGATAGCTATTACGACGCAAGCGTCCGTTAAAAAGGATTTATGAAAATTCCACCCCTAGGGGGTAGGGGTTTGAAATTTGTGTAGTCCACGCGGACGAAGTCGCGAGCATAAGCTAGTTTTTATATAAATATTTGCTTTATTACCTGAAGAGGAAAATAATAGGTTATACCTAATAATATATTATTCATATTATCATATTTATTTCTTTGATAGTGCTCTATGCAACATTGAAGTAGGAAAATACTTTTCATTTTCAATAGCTATTCTATTCAAAAATGAAAGCTATACGGCTTGCGAAGTTCAATAATAGAGTCAAAATAAAATGAAATGAAGGCATTCATGTATGTAGTACGATAACAGTAGGTAGTTTATGTGAGCATTGCATTGTAATGTACCTACGTCAAACGTTTGATTGTAAATTACAATGTAATGTACGTTATTCTATTATTCTTATTAGGTAAGCACCTAAAAATATCTTTATAATAATGATGATGATGTATACAATATAATACTAATATTATATTCTTATTAAATACCTAAATAATGTAAACTGACTGGGATAATATCAACGTACCGACAGCTCAAATTGCTAGGTCTAGAAACTTAAGATTTTGCATGTCACTCTGTAACGTGGACCCACAATAAGAAAGGGTTTTGAAAAATTCCAACGAGAACTTTAAGAGACCTAAATCTACGCGAGTGAAGTCGTGGGATAACGTTACTCATATACACGTAACTAGCTAACCCATCGCGGCCTTGCTCGATTAAATTCTTTTAAATCGGTGGAGGGTTGAATTTCCAAAAATCCTGAAACACGTAGATAACTTCTTTATTTTTGACCGAAAACTTAAACATCAATTTTTAATAGAAAACCTTAAAAAATATGGACTTTCATACAAACTTTTCATCCCCTATTTAACTCCCTTAGGGGTAGAATTTACAAAAATCCTTAGTACGATCACGCACTCATCCGATGTGAATCCGTGAAAGTAGGTACGTTGGTGAGTGCTACAATCATAAAAGGAACCTTCTGTCAAAATTTCGAGTTTCAGTGGTTTAGGCTGTGCGTTGCGTTAAGTATTGTTCACACGAAGCCAGTGCACTAGCGCCAGTCCTACAGACAAGCCGCCACTGGCTTGGCTCGTGTTGTTTCTAGATGAAGCCAAATCAGCCTGGATTTTTCTTTTGTTGGCCAGCGCTGTTTCTGTTAGCCAGAGCTGACTTGACTTGAAAAACTGTTTATTTATACAAGGCCAATACCAAGCCAGTGCTGGCTGCCGCTGTGCGATGGCTTCGTATAAACTATTCTTCAGGATTAGTGTAAGACAGGACAAGTATTTTTGTACTGTAGATAGAAGGTACTTCAACAAATTGGTCGCCAAGAATTTTACACTTTAATACCGTCATACTCAGAAACGATCACTTGCAGACATCCGCTTAATCCAATTTTGCAGACCATTATCAAAATGAAAAACGGCCAGGTAGGTATATACGTAGCTATGTGTAATCCATCATATTAATTAATTTGGTCCGGTTGAATAACGCGATGACAACGTACCTTTAATACCTACCTATTAATAGCTTGAATGTGAAGTGACCTAATTGCGATAGCGTATATCGAGTTAAGTTGTATAAACAACGTCAACTCAAGTTCTTAAGTGGGTGAGTGACCTAACTTTGGTCGAAGTTTGGTTGGGTTTTTTGAAGAAATTTGAGTA
This sequence comes from Maniola hyperantus, assembly GCF_902806685.2. Lineage (NCBI taxonomy): Eukaryota > Metazoa > Arthropoda > Insecta > Lepidoptera > Nymphalidae > Maniola > Maniola hyperantus. The sequence goes on from NC_048543.1 coordinate 8,733,223, forward strand.
GTCATATTGTGTTAAAATATATAATGTAAAAATAGTGTGCAGGGTACATACAACTCCATTGTTTATTAATTAACGTCTATGATATAGCTGTTCTGAATTAGGTATAGGTAGACCAGAATCTCGTGAAATAAAATTCCGAATTTAGCAACACTGTATACCCTGTGAATATACTATGTAGGTACATGTACCTACTCTGTGGTGAATATTAATAATTTACCACAATATTCACTTTTATTGAAATTAACTTAAGGTTGGCAACATTTGCGTAAGCAGGTACTGTACGAATTTTAATAAATAAAAAACAAAATTCCTTCCAGTCGTTTGACAGAATCCCAGCATGTCTGTTTGTTTGAACAACTTGTGCACCAGTATCACAACGTACGTTAACGTACTATGTGAGAAACCCTCACGAAAGTGCCAACAACAACTACACAAAGTTTGAACTCTATCGGATGGACGATGTTCAAATACATAAATAACGAAGGGACAGACAAACATTAATTTTTAGGGTTCCGTACCTCAAAAAAAACGGAACCCTTACAGGATTACTTCGTTCTTTGTCTGTCTGTCTGTCTATCTGTCAAGAAACCTCGAGGGTATTTCCCGTTGACCTAGAATCATGAAATTTGGCAGGTAGGTAGGTCTTGTTTAGCACACGTATAAGAATTAGAATATGCAAAACTTACCGAAATCTGATGCGGGCACCATCCATCACTTCAGGCGACAGGGGCGAAGGCTTGTCGACCCTAATCGAACTAAAAATATAGGTACCTACATAATATAATAAGTATGTGACCAATATGAGTCTATTTCGAAACATACTTAAACCCATAACATTAATAGTCAAGAAAAACTAATGTGAAACTATTGCGATCGTTATCAGGATGTCAATAGGACCCTATTACCTACTAATCCTCAGCTGTCCGTCTGTCTGTCCATCCGTATTTCCATATATCTGTCTGTCAGCGGGCTGTTGAAATTTTCACAGAGTGTGTATATTGACACTATAACAACAAATAATAATAAAACCAAGACGGCGAATTTTAAAATGGTCGCCTATGCAAATTTAAAAAGTACAAAGCGTAAGAAATATGCTCCGAAGAAAGCTCCTTAAAGAGTAAAGTTTCGCAAAAGCTGAAAAGAGCTGAGTCCGCTGAAATTAAGTATGCGTGTGTCGTGCTCACTTCGCCACTTCTTATCGGCTGAAACTCGGCATTTCCAGAACAGCTAGTTATTCGTATATGAGTAGTTATTTTTTTTAACTTTACTTGAGTAAGTTAGCTCCTGATTGCAATCTAACGTAGTAGCTGTTCAGTAGCAAGCGATGATGCAGTCTAAAGAAGGGGGTTAACCTGAAAGAGGTATTTTTTTACCCCTAATCATGGCCGTTGTTCTAATCACCGTTTATATCACACTTATTACTACGTACTTTCTGGCAAAAAAAAGGATCATGATTACGATGATGATTATAAATTAACAATAAATCATTTGATGGGATGGCTTTGCCGGTAGATTAGGTAGTAATTCGTGATATTACTATCAGAACTAAAATGACTTTTACTATCAGTTTCTACCTACATTGAAGTTATTATCATCATATCATATTTTTGCTACGTTTGATGTCGACAAGCCTTTGGCTCCGTCAACTCGAATGATAGATGGAGTCCGAATCAGATTTCAGATAGTTTTGCTTAATATATTTTTTCATATGCAATAGACAACTCTGGGGTCACTTTGATGTCACGTCGTTTCCGTGAATATGTTATTTGTTAGGAAAAGTAGATCAAAGATAGTTTATTAGGGTTCCGTATATGAAGGGTGCCAACGGGACCATGTTACTGCGACTCCACCAACCGTCCGTCTATCCGTCCGTGTCTGTCAGTGGGTTGTATATCGTGAACCGTATTTAGGTAGCGAGTTGAAATTTTTACAGAATGTGTTTTTGTATTCCCGCTATAGCAACAAAATAAACATCAAATAAGAATTTTAAAACTATCGCATGAATATTAAAAAAAATGTGTAATTTCTTGTACGATGGATGGTACGGAACCTGACCGATTTTTGAAATTAAGGTATTTTTTTCTACACTGTTCACTGTTTGGATTTAGTGATTTTTATAGTTTTTCAGCTCAATGCATATCAATGCAGAGTTTAAGTTGAGCTAGGCGTCAATTTAAGCGCAGTAAAATTTGCTTTAACTGTGAAAGAACTGCATGCCGGAGAGTTCTTCATAAAGTTCTCAAGGGTATGTGAAGTCTGCCAATTTGCACTTGGCCAGCGTGGTAGACTATGGCCAAACCCATATTTTAGAAAAGAAACCCGTTCTCAGTACCGAGCCAGCGGCGGGTTGATGACGAAAAAACAACGAAAAAAGACCTGTTGAAGTAGGTAGGTATTTCTTGCTTTAAACAAAAATATGTAGTTATGTATTGCATACTGGTGATAGAGTAGAAAATAAAAACACGTCTCTGCCATAAGCCACAATGTACATTTATTAAAATAATATCCAAGTTTTTGCCCCTAGATTTTGCTTTACATATTATAAGCGCTTAGTTTATACGTGAAGCCAATCCAGGTGCATGTAAAAGCAATTCAGGCGCTACCTTTAACTATCGTAGTATTTCAGCTCACACCGCTAGACTTAAAATAATTTAATGCACCAGTTCCCTTTGAAAGTGAATCTACCTTCACGTACTAATTAGTATTAAGTTAGTCTTTCATATAAAGAGCTGAGTGTTATTTGCTTCACGTTTACCCTTTAGAAGGGTAATTACCCTGATGAGTAGGAATATGCCTAATTATACGTACGCTTGGGAGTGAACTCGTCAACATTTGCGTTAGAAATTTGACGCGCGTACGGATAAATGTATTATATGAGATAATTACAAGACCTTGTCAGCGTAATGAAAGCCGTAGCTAGAGGGTTACGTAAGAGCCCTGCTGATTCTTAATGTTATAATGATTTCAAAATTTTGCTTAGCCGGTTTACCTGTATCCTCTACAGAAGTTGCCGTTTAGCTTCACCAAGATTGTAAGAGATTTTTATTTTTACTTGCCCAGAACGAATGTTTTTCTACATTATTTAATCTGTAGGTTCTAATATTATAAAAATACTAAAAGTGTGTCTGTTTGTCTGCTAGCCTTTCACGGCCCAGCCGTTTAAGCAATTTTATTCCGGATAATCAAAGAGTTCCTACGGGTTTTTCAAAAAATTTAATCCACACGAACGAAGTTGGTATTAGCTAGTTATTTCAATGTAACTACTAAAAAGTTATCTTATCTCTAGTAAGCGTAATTTATAGAATAAGTAAATCAAATCATTTATGCACTGTAGGCAAATCCACAAATGTTTCGGGCATTTTGTTCGAAATAAGCAGATACTTTGTCGACATTTTACCCACGTCCAACCATTTTACTATGTCATTAAAATATAATATACCGTCGCCAGCAGTAGGCCGTAAATCATTCAATATTAGCTGTTTTACATTATATGGACCATATTTACAATGTGTATGGAAAAATCTGCAAGTCTAAAAAGAATAATGGTGCGGTGGGTTTGATAGCAAATTTTATAATGACTACCCTATAGGAAGGGAAGTGACTAGTACTATGGGTAGAGACCCTGGATATCCATATCACTACCCATATTATAAATGCGAAAGTGTGTTTGTTTGTTGGTTTATGATTCAATCACGTCGCAACAACGGAGCAACGGATGGACGTGATTTTTTGCATGGGTATAGTTTAAGACCTGGAGAGAGACATAGGCTACTTTTTATCCCGGAAAATCAAAGAGTTCAGATACATTTACAAATGTACATAATATTAGCGATCAAATTAGAAATGAGGAGATCCATAGGAGAACCAGAGTAATCAACATAGCTAAGCGGGTGGTGAAGCTGAAGTGGCAATGAGCAGGGCACATACGGTGCAAGACCGTGGAAGTCCCTGCAAGAGGTGATGATTTTAACAAAAAAGAGTGCATCGAGTGGGGACCGAGAGGTGAGTTACTTTTTAACATAATATAGTAACTTAATTATTAATTGTTTAGTTAAGTAGTTAGTTAAGTTCTTTTTATTTGTCTAGATATTTTGCAAATGCTGTGTACACATTTTATAGATACATTTATCAGCCTGTGTTTGTCTATAAGTGTCGTAGTTTGTGTTAAATTAATGTATTGTGTGTGTTCCTAATAAATAAATAAAATAAATTAATTAATATTATTGTATTGTGACTAATAAAAAAAAACTTACCATACTTAATATCAAACCTTCTTACTCTGAGAGGAGACCCGCGCTGTGTAGTGAGCCGGTGATGGGTTGATCATGATGATGACTTAATATCAAAAACCCATTGTAATGGAAAAGGGAAGTTCCGAAGTCCCAATTGGATTGCACCTTAAAAACTTTGAAAGAACCGAAGTTGAATTGAAGCTAACTCGATAATATACCGGTCCCTTAGCAACTTAAATAAAGAAACATAGGGGTAGAGTTAATAAAGAAGCCTGAATCTTGTAAGGAGCAAATTAAGCGGACAAATGTGAACATACCCACTCATCGAGTTAGCTTTACTTTATGACATCGCCTGCTTTTAGCTGAATGAGTCAAATGGTTTCACCCTAGTGCTGCACGGTTCACTGAACATTCGATAATACGCGATGTACGGACGTATCTTTGAATAGCGCTTGAATTTTCTTTGTTAGTGACTATACCAAAAAGAAATACAAATATGTACTTAAGTACACCTTTATTTATTAAGTAGATACTTAGTGGATTTATTAAATTACCGATTCTATGCACAACCTAATTTTAGAGTATTCCCACCCTCTTCTTACTATTGTAATATGAAAAGGACAGAAGCAGTTTGACATTTCTAAATTTAATTTTTAGATGGTAAAACCCGTGATTTTAGCACGCACTTGCGAACCTACTGTTTAAATTTGTATTGTGCACTAAAATTTAGAGTCTTTAAATGTGAAAGTCATGTTCCGTTCCTTTTTTAGCATTAGTGAAAAGAAAAGGATGCAGATACTCTAAATTTAGTTTAGAGAGAGACTAGAGAATCGGGGCCCATATGTAAAACGCTCTAAGATCTAAGCGATAACATCGATTGCAGTCATTTTATTTTGTAAGTACCTATCTACTTCTTAGAAATTGTTTTAATTTTTTTTTAATTAATAATTATTAGTCTGTCTGTTTGTTAGCTATGCGTTAGCGCATTGTTTATCCGATATGAGTAATTAAAAAATTTGTAGGTACAGCGGCTCCCTGCATACTTTCGCACTTATAATATGGGTAGTGATTTCATTATACACAAACAAACGAACCTATGGTGCAAATTGCAATGCGTTTCCGCCCACCTCAGGGCTCGTAACCATAATGAATAAGATATTATATGAGCGTTAACCTTTTTAATTAAAAGTGCAAACAGGCGAAGGTGCGGATAATAAACTACTCGGGCTATAAATACGTTGTCATCGCGTTAGCAAGTTGCCCGAACCAAATTAATTATTCTGATGGATTACATATCCTGCATACCTGAACGTTTTTCATTTTCATAATGGTCCGCAAATTGGATTAAGCGGATGTCTGCAAGGGCTCGTTAAATTCGAGTAGGTAAAACATAATCTAGATTACATAGAGAAAATGGCGACCAATTCGTACTAAGTGCTTTTATATTAAATTATTATTATACTTAGAGCTATGGTGGTGTTAATCGTAAACTGATGATAGAAACAAACGAGAACTCGTAAAGCAGTAATATAAAACATAAGAAAACCGGTCAAGTGCGAGTCAGACACGCACCATAGGTTCTGTACTACTGAATAAGTAAAATGGTAATAATCACTTTTGTTTACGAACCGCAAAACTAACTTTATTTGTAGGGGACATTGTTATTATCAAAAAAACTATGATAGTTAGAGCGTTAGTTTTATTTTTTCTGTAAAATACTCATAATCTTCTATTGACCATTCAAAATTTTCGATTGGTAATGTGACCTATCTAAATATATAAAAGAGAAATACCACTCACTGACTGACTGACTGACTGACTAATCACGAAATCTCAGAAACTATAAAGCCTACAAACTTGAAATTTGGAAGGTAGGTTCTTTCTAGGACGTAGGTGTCAACTAAGAAACGGTTTTGAAAATTTCCCCCCCTAAGGGTGTGAAAAGTCCTATGTTTTTGGAGTTAGAGATATAAAAATTGGCATTTAGGTATTCTGGGTTCCGTGTCTTAAGGTGAAACTGAGTGAGTAGGTAAGTGAGGCCTTTTGCAGCGGGAAAATTTCAGATCTCATGAGAAACCAAAAATTTTACGCGGACGAAGTCGCAGGCATCTGCTAGTATTATATAAACACACATACCTATAGTTAGGAACAAGTACTTATTTATACGCACTTGGACCCAAAGTTTAGTACGAATGGCAAAAAATAAAGTCGACATTAAAAAATATCTTAATTGCTTTCCATAAATGGATAGTGACTTCTAGCTTCCACATTTGCCTACACAGAAAAATCATGTCCTTATTCTGCTTAATTGTTGGCGAGTGGCCAGAACTAAACGAGTCTGACAATTTTCGCTTTTCAAAAGTTATTCTCAAGATATAGGAAGTGAAGAGTTTTTAAAATGTGCATGATAAAAATAATGTGACCTATATTTATTTTTAAAGACGGAAAATATTTTAACGAAGAGAAACAATTTCATTTTATATGTCTATACGTAGATTATAAAAAAATAGATGGAATAAGAGGTTTGAAATTACTAAGTATGAAAATTTTTGTAGAAAAATTAAAAGATATCTGGAAATTAAACTCTCGTTTAAAAACTTTGTCCTGATACTATTATCCCATTTTCTTATACATGAAAAACTAGATGATGCCCGCGACTTCGTCCGCGAGGATTTAGGTTTTTAAAATTTCCGTAAGGACTCTTTGATTTTCCGAGATAAAAAGTAGCCTATGTACCTACTTTTCCGGGGATGCAAGCTATCTCTGTATAAAATTTCGTCAAAATCGGTTGAACGGATGGACCGTGTAAAGCTAGCAGACAAACAGACAGACACACTTTCGCATATTTTGTAATATTAGTATGGATAGTGTTTGAAAGTTTGTCTTCAAAGGTTCATTAAGCTGGACACTATCATAAGCGCCTGAAAAGTACAGTCTGAGTTTGAATAAAAAAATATGTTTGTAACAACATACAGACGGTCAGACATTAGAAAAATTAGTTTAAATAATATAAGACCAGAGAGTCCTTCCTTGTTTGACTGAAGAACCCAAAAAAGGACTAAAAAGTACTGTACAAGTAAAGGGACGCGTCTATACTTCACTGTTATTGAACGTAAATGAAACCGGGATCGGCGAGCGGAAGCGATGCTCCACTTAGACGCTTTTAAAGGGTTAATTAAAACTTGTTTGAGGAATCCTTTCAAGGGTTCGTTGAGGACCTAAAAGGTTAATGAATAATAACACAATCGTAGCTAATCTTGGAAGAGAAATATCTTTATTCATATAAAATATAATTCACTTTTTCTGCTAATAGATGGAACACCTGTACATATATATACCTATCATACCTACACATATCTACATATTAATAAAAACATAGGCACGCATATGTCCCAAACTTTTATCTTTATTAACTTTCTTGAATCGCTCATACAAACTTGTTCGTGTTCGCAATTTTTGCTCTAGGATGAGTAAGGAATAAATTTCGGTTGAGTTAAGAAAAAATTTTTTTTGATCTGTTGAGATAGGAATATTAGTTTGGGATGAGTACAGAACACTACACCTAATAGGATGAGACGTCATAAGATGGATACGGAACAATCCAAAATTAATAGTGAAGTGTGATGCCATTTTCCCTAGATTTTCATCAATTTAAAGTTACAAGTAGGTACGGAGATTTTCCACGTGTTATGATTTTATCCGCGTGCATCATCTAGCTTAATCGCTACCCATACGAAAATGCGAAATACGAAAGTGTGTTTATTTGTTGGTTTGTCCTTCAATCACATCGCAGCGGAGCAACGGATAGACTTGATTTATTGCATGGATATAGTTTAAGACCTGGAGAGTGACAAAGACTACTTTTATCCCGGAAAAATCAAAGATTTACCACGGGATTTTAAAAACTAAATCCAAGTCGTGGGCATTAGCTACAGAATAATAATGTATTCAAAAAGACATAGGTATTCTATTCAAGAGGCTGTACTGATATTAATATTGACACAGGGTCATTGTTCGAAACAACAATGGCACATAAGTGAGCTGTTATCTCGTCGACCACCTCGTTTGTAGGACGTGTTGCCTGCTCACCTGCACGGGGCTGATATTGTATCGCCTTATTGCAATACATTTTAAGTAAATCTGTGTAATATTACCACATCCTCGAGAAATTGAGGGTACATTGCAGTTTTTGCTTACCGAGTTATTTTAATGTAGATAACGGGTACATACATTGACTTATATATTACTTCGTATGGACAGGGCTATATAACAAACAAAATGGCACCGATTCAGTGGTGCTTTAGCACCAATGCAACCTCAGTGGCGTCTGGAGTTCAAATGAGTCGTTCATTAGTATCTAAGAGGTGGCGCTGATTTATTTGGTTCCAAAACCGTGAAAAATTTTGTTCGCTTGGGCATATCTTGTCATTTATATCGATGGGTACATATCACGATTAATCTGATGTTTCAAAGAGGGTAGTTCGCTACTGCCCATGACAGCTCAAACTTCATCTCTCGCAGCACCGAAGTCCCGTCTTGGTCCCGTCGTGACCACGACCCGTGCAATTGGGTTGAAATATCAACAAATAAAAACATCGTGGTATATACCCGTTATCTACATTAAAATATGTCGTTAAACCCTTTAATTTGTTCAACTAGTTTTTGACGGAAACATAGACTTATTATAATCGTATCACTGGACGGAAAGTAGAAAATTTATCACACATGTTCACGTACCTATGGCGGTGGGGGCACTGGATGTTGTCGTGAAATATCAAGGAATGAAGTATGTACAAATACTATAAGTTTACTGTGAGTTAAGCTCTGGTTACACGCTTTCCTACGCGCAAGCCTGCACAAGCCAAGTTTGCGCAGTTAAGTGTGTGCGTGTGGACACACTTAACTGCGCAAACTTGGCTTGTGCAGGCTTATTAGAGTCACCCGGCATCCAACCAGCACCACCTCGTCGGTCATTCGGCGTCGATAACGTTGTGGATCACGAGTGGGCGCCGCGTTGTCACTAGTAAACCTCTTGTGGTCAACGAGTGAACGGCGCGTGGTCCATAAATTTTCGATTATTCTATAAATTATCTTCTATAAGTTTTTCTTCAATTATTTTAAAAACAAAATGATATGACCGACACGGTCAAAAGAAAGGTTAGAAATGAAGGGAGGGAGGCAATGCGCTGCCGATGCATCGTCCTGGCGCGTGTAAGTACTTTTCACAAACAGCGCGCGATCCATTCAGAAACCGCGCATGGGCAACGCAAGGCAAGCGTGCGAGCAACGGGTCACCGTGTGGTCCACCCGCCCATAAAATACCTTCTTTTGTTTCATTTACATACAAGTTTACAATATCCTAAAATTTTACGCATAAACCCATACAAGTTTTATGGCCAAAAATAATTGCTTTGTGTGGTCATGCAAAGGGTTAAGCGTAAATAAAACCCGAGTATGTTAGGTGCCAGTTGAATAGACCTCTTGTACGGATCGGTGGCAGGGTTCCTCCATTAGTCTGATTACGGTCAAAATGTTTGCCCCAGGGAGTTGTGGCCGAGCCTTCCTTTATATTGAATAGCTGTACGAACTATTAAACGTAGCCCATTGAAAGTTTTCGAATTATACACTACTCTTCTCACCTTTGCGAAACAACTGATCGTGTGATAAGCCTCAACACAAAGGTTCTTTGTTAACCTGACTCTAAAGGACTAAACAAATTATTTATTTAAGCACAATTTACTTGTTTCCAATTATTATTTAGAACGTCGGATAATCGTGGTAAAACAGAGGCAAAAGAGACAGTGTAAATAGATAAATGTAATAACAAATAAATGATCACTTGGACGGTGAAATAGTACATACCTAATTAGGTATATTAAAAAAAATTTATATGTTCTGTAAAAACCAACCTCCGTTTATTATTTTCATATAGGTATGATTATATAAAATATAAATTATATTATTATTTCATATATATATCTAGGTAGGTACCTACCTAATCTGTTTATTCTCATTTTATAAAATATCATAAAACGTTTGTTGCATTATTACATAACATGACGTGTCCACACTAGGTACCTATAGTAGGTACATCGGCGACAGGTAGAGTAGAGATGACAATAACTAGTCACGGCCGAAGCCTTCCACCAGACCAGACCAGAAATTTAGGATTTACTTGTAAAATCCAAATCCCTGTCAGGAATCGAACCCGAGACCTCCAACTAATAAGATTTGATGATTTATTTAATTAAGATTTTCCTTTAAAATTTAAATAACGCTTTCGCCAACGCTATTTCCACCAGTGTTCGAGGATTCGTAGCTAAGAATGGAATTTTCATAGCTTAGCACATTCTACAAAATGATTAATGAAGTAGGGACGACAAAGCAATGGTCGGGGTTTGAACCGTTAACCTATCGAATTTCAGACCACTTATTAACTACTAGATGGTGCCCGCGACTTCGTCGGCGTGGATTTAGGTTTTTTGAAATCCCGTGGGAACTCTTTATTTTTCCGGAATGAAAAGTAGTTTATGTCCTTCCCCGAGATGTAAGCTAACTCTGTACAAAATTTGATCAAAATCGGTTGAACGGTTGGGCCGTGAGAAGCTAGCAGACAGACAGACAGACAGACACACTTTCGCATTCATAATATTAGTATGGATAGAGCTTTAAAATTGTTATAAAAGCCAATAAGTATCTACGTTTTTCTGATAGGTACTTTTTTTCAAGTACTTTTTTTCGCTGGGGAAAATTAAATTATGCATACCGCCCAAAAGTGGGTTTGTGGTAGTCACTCGCTCATCCAGAAAGCCACTAAGAACTTAGCAGCACAGTCTGCGTCATAACTAAGGCATATCAGTATCCCAGGATCATTGGATGCAACTGAGATGTCCCGACGTTGAACCAGCACAGGTTTTCCCCTATTTTCTATAGCGGGAGAAGGTGAGCATAGTGTCTCTTTCTTCCCCCATCTTAGTGCTGACTAAACTGTGCAATCACCTTCAAAATGAACGTCTAAATTTACAATTGCAGCTTAATGAGACGTAACTGTAGGTGCTCTAATTTTGCGTCTTGCCAGCGAGTGCTACAGTTCAAATCAGCATAATTACGTCTTTGAAGCAAGTGCATGCAACTTGCACATCCGACCCTCCACACTAGGTGGTTTCTCAAATGAGTGGATACTTAGACACGCTCCGGTCGTGTATACAGTGCCCAGGTAAACCAAGCATGGATTAATGAGTGGAAAGCTGTTAAATTAAAATCGACTGGTTTGAATCTTACAGCTCATTAGATCGATTGTGAAAAGAATTCACACTACTTAATATCTGACTGAATGACTTGATTTCTAATACTATTCCTAAGAAAAATATGTAAAAAATTTACATTGGACATACAAAATTACATTTTATACACTTTTGATACCTGTTATCTGCCAAAGCGACGATGATCTATACTTTATTGTCGCTGATCGTTCCTTCCTTCTTGGGGACAATGCGCATAGAAACTTTCAGCTTTTATAAAATAACGAAGGTCTGGCCCTCACGGGCTCGTAATCCATACCTATTGTAAATATGACAGTAAGTCTATCAATCTGCTCCCTTTTAACATCCCATCTGTTAAACCAATAGTGATGCACAGATATACATAGCTTACATCCCGAGGACGGACATAGGCTGCTATGCGTCCCGGAAAAACCAAGGCTTCCCAAGGAATTTTTAAAAACCAAAATCCATGCGGACGAAGCTCGAAGGTATGGGCATCACCAGGTACCTAACATATTTTCTGGATCAGATATTTTTGATGCCTAAAAATACCATGACCATCGAAATGATAACACTTTTATACTACATCAATGCCTAGGTCATTGAAATCTATAGTTGGTAGTGCTTTCAATAAAACAATTTAATTTAACGGTACGGTTGATATCGCTATTTGTTTTTGATTTTCCAACTGTGGATTTTCAACGATTGTTTGTGAATAGAAAAAATCCTCGAATATCTCAGGTACGTACCTATTTCTGTAAGGTACGTAAGTACTAGGCATTTCATAAAGATAATCAAGGGAAGGTTTTGATAAATATTTGTTCATTTTGTATACTATAAAGTTACTTATCGGTGCTTGATAATATTGAAAATAATAAAAAAATTAAAAATGGTATCTATAACGCCTATCCTGTTCATATCACCTCTCAGACGCAGAAGTGAACGCTGTGGTCTTATAAGTGGGGAGTTCCCAGGTTTGAATCCTGACGGGTTAGGAATTTATAATTTTGTCTCTGGTCTCCTCTGGTGGGAGGCTTCAGTTGTGGCTAGTTACCACCCTACCGGCTAAGCCATGTGATTTACCGTTCCAATACGATGCCGCGTAGAAATCCATCATGAAACTGCCATACCGCTTCCAAGTTAGCCCGTTTCCATCTTAGACTGCATCATAACTTATCACCAGGTGAAATCGCAATCGAGGTCTAAATTGTATCGGAATAAAAAAATAAGAACTGCATAAGTAATTGAAGAACTTAGAAAAGTAATAGTACGCAACTTCTCTTCGCCAAAGTGAAATGTTCAGCGTAAAATATACAAGAGTTCATAAGGAGTTACGAGAAAAATGAGCATTCATTACTCATGGCGTGAGCCTCGAGCGCATTCCTTACTTTTTTATACATACTTCATATTGTGTATCTACTTTACATTCACGACAAGGTGACTTTTACTGATGGTACTTCTTGTTTATTGAGGCAAAGGAAATCTGTCACAGGCGCTTCGGAATTCTTATTAGACAAACTTTTCTGTGTAAGTACACTTCATAATATTATGGCGCTGTTTTTTTTTCTCCTCAGCACCACTTTCTAGATAAGGATTTCAACAGCAAGCATAATTATTAATGTGCACGGAGGTATCTATAATATTAATGTATAATACAATCTATATTTAAAGTCCTGACTGACTGACTGACTGATTAGGTATACAGTAAGAAAGGATTTTTCGAAATTCCACCTCTAAGTGGGTTAAATGGGGGATGGAAGTTTGTATGAGTCGGTCATTTTTCAAGTTATTTGGGTTTTCGGTTACAAATGAAGAAATACGTGTTTTAGTATTTTTGGAAAATTCGCCCATATGGGTGGTAAAATAGAAGATGAAAGATTGTATGGGAAAGTTTTAATTATTGATATTATTAACTTGAAATTTGGAAAATAGGTTTTTTCTTGAGGTTAGGTGTCAGCTAAGAAACGACTATGAGAAAATCCCCTCCCCCCCCTTAAGGGAAATGGGGGTTAGAAGGTTATATGTGTTATTCGGTGCTATTCAGAGTGCGTGTCCTGATGTTATAATGTTTGTTTCTGAAAAAAAATGCCATTTGTTTCCTGTAGGCCACACGGGCGAAGCCGCGGGCAGAAGCTAGTTTGTTATAAACATAATAAATTTAATTATTCGTGGGGTATAGTAATAGGTAAACTTTATTTACTAGAATCCTAGCATTAGTACTACTTAGTACCTACTTGACGTGCGTTGCAAAATGACTATCATAATACATAATAATATATATTGTCCGTTGCTGGTATTATTTCAAAGACCTGTTTACAAAACCTGCGCAGTTTCAATCAGTCACATGAACCATGCGCAAAAGCATAGATATCGAATAGACATTATAGACAAACAACTGAGTACCAAAACAAGGTTTATATGGAGAGTGCTGGGCAGTGCGCTAGAGTAACTTCTCTTAGGTTTGAATACAAGATGAAAATTATTTACTCTATTCGTAAAGACATCTCGGATTTGTACATCTCAACTGCAATCTATAGAAAAATATGTATACCTACTTACTAGTTTAAAAACAGTCACAAGTCATGTCGTTAGCCCACTTATTTACATAAAATGTACCTACGGAGCAGACTTAACAGAAGATGTGCCAGCGAATTTAATAAGGTTTTCTTGGGCAAATTCTTTTCAGGATTTTACTATAAAATTCTGTTTTAAGATTTAACAATTCAGGTGTTTTTAGGGAGAGCACTGTTTTTTGGTAGAAAATGCCAATTCCAATAAGGGATAGAGGCCATTCTTACTCGGCATACATTAAATTTTCATGCAAATGTTTCTCCAAGCGTAAGTGTCTTTCTTTTTTTCCGTATGAATTAGAGTAGTCGGTGCTTGGCTTATTAGTAAAGTAAGACACAACTTCACAAAAATAATCACTTCCGAACCGAGAATACTGATACTGTATGCTTAGTACGAGATTTTATATCTCACCAACGTTGATAGTATTCGAGTGTCGAAACACTTCAGCGTTATAGTAAACTGGATCTTAACCTGCCTTGTCTTAAAACTCAAGTTTGTCTACACAATATCTACAGCCAGCGCTCTAAGCGCGTTGTTAAATTAAAATCAGTGGTATTGAATTTTTGAATCAAATTCAAGGATCTTACGACGAGGACGTTATGGTGTTTTGACTCTCAAATACTATCAACGTTGGCGAGACGTAAAATCTTATACTAAGCGTACAATCGATAAGAAAAGAAAAACCGTTACGTGCGCATAATATTTTTCGTCTTATCCAAATAATACCTACTTAGCTGTGAAATACAAGTCTTATTTCCGATATCAAAATGTGGAATAGAAGCTGCGTGAAACAGCAAAAGTAATCTTAAAACTTTTCATTACCTAAAGGGTTATACTTAAGTAAAGAATCCGATAAGGGTAATAAAGGTAATAAGGGTAAGAGTTCATAAGGAACTAAAAGAGAAACGGGTATCATTACTCACGCCGTATGCCTCGAGTACATTAGTTACCTACTTTCTCTACCTACATACTTTGTATTGTTTATCTAATATATTCGCGGCAAGGTCAGACTTTTACAGATGGAACTTGTTGTTTGTTGAGGTAATAGCACATCTGTCACCGTCGTTCCGGAATTCTTTTTATTATGGAAGTTTCCGTTTTACTAAGTTTTTCAGTTTATTAGATACTACAGGTAAAGTAAGATTAAATATGACAGTTTGGCGGCAAAATATGTACATCAATCAAATATTGTTTATAACTTTATCTTGGCACTACAAATGAGGATCTGCCGAATCCTACCAGGGTCCTGCCTCCTTTATTAGATTGAGAATGTTTCCTTACTCTTTCCTTAATAGTTTCTCCAGAAGGTGTATTCATAATTTTGTAACAAGAGTTTTAATATCGCTCTGTGTATTATAGTACATTGCTGAGTAAGTTTCGTATAACATTTCCGCATCAAATCACGAACAAAGTTAGCGATACATTTCTAGCCGCAACTCTATGAATAAAATTATCATTTTGCGGAATTGATTCTGGAACCCCGTAAAATACTTACGTTATTATGACTAGTTGGATCTCTGTTCCTTTCTTCGTGTAAAATTGGGTTAATAAACACTGGTAAAAATTTATTTCTCAGTTGTGAAATGCTCTTCAATCATCTACTAACCTTACCTGCTAGTACAAGTAGATGATGCCTGACATCACGCTTGTTTGAAAAAAATGTATTCTTGCGGGACTAAGATTTTCCCTGGTCAAAATTATTTATTATCAATTGGTCTTATGCGCCATTCGTCCAAATTGTTTTCAAGTTTTACTTCATCCAGTAGGTTTGCATTTTTTTCAGTATGTACGCATTTTGTCCAGAACTCGTTTCGTTTAGTTAGGCGTGTATTTCGTCCAAAACCAACGACTTGATACATAACTGTAACTAAATTAATTACTTTGCTATATTGTAAAGTGTTTGATATTGAGGGTGAAATTCTATTTTTGAGCAATTGACTTATCTCTGAATATATTATAAACAGATAGACACGTTTTGTATTTTCAGGGTTCGATAAACTACCAAAAATACTAGTTTCAATTTTCACAAATACGTCCTGCGTTTGATCGACAAACAGAGGGGTTAACTGCCAATTCGACGGCCAGTAGCTTCGAAATTACCTCATATTTCTGTGTCAAACCAAAATAACTTCCTAACGTGACAATTTGACTCGGCATAAGTAAATTAATCAGTGTGAATAGTAAGATTATAAGAATATAATTTTAAAAAAAGTCTCTAAAGGGCAATAGCCTAATTTGGATATTCAAAGACGGTCACTGCTAGTTACCTACTCTGTCACAACATGGTCACAACTTTAGATATTGTAGATTAACTTTGATCCACAGTATATATATATATATATATATATATATTTTTTTTTAGTTTTGCAATCAACAGCGATGTATACAATATAATTTTACATAATAACAGACTGAAAATAAGGCCAAATAGGATTAATTTTTTTTACAGATTACTTAAATAGATATTAAATATAAATTTATAACAGTACGTTTGATAATTTAAACAAGCTTTACAATAATATAATAATATGAAAATATAAAAGTCAATTAACTAGTAAAAATACCTAGTAGGTGATTCACAACATATGTATGTGTGTGTGTGTATGTGTGAGTGTATGTGTGTCTGTGTGTGTGTGGGTGTGTGTTTGTGTGTGGGAGAGAGAGTATGCGTGAGTGCGTGCTTGTGGGTTATGATATTATGCGGATTTATGTACTATTATAGATACTAGTATGATTATTATCAGTTACATATTATTATTTTTCCGATGCAGTTTAATTATTTCCTTTTTTAATTGCATTTTGGACAGGTGAAAAAGGGACTTAGATTTTTATAATAATTTCCTTCAGTTTTATCATGTTAAAATTTATTTTAATCTAGTGACCCGCTCCAATTTTGGCCGGTTCAGACCACATAATATAACATATTTTACCTATCTGGCATAAAATGGTAAAATAATTTTTCTCCTTCTTGCTCGGAATTGGCTAGTTTACTGACGAAAGGATTTCAATACAGAGGACAGCTATCGGGGCTTTACTGGCCGCACGCCAGTAATTTCCAAAGTAAAGTAAAGGAAATTGTTGGACAGTTTCAAATTTTATTGATGACGAGGTTCTTTATGGCGTAGACTAACATAAGTATTTTAGGTACATTTTTTTATTTTAGTTTATTTTTATATCTTTTTTAATATAAGATTTTTTATTTATTTAAGTATTTTACTAGGTATTATATCTTTTTTGTGTATTTTTTTATTATTATTGTTTCTTTTTCAATATTAATTTATTATTATTTTTTTAAACGTATTTTTTTATCATTAATTTATTATTTTGAAATTTTGAATAATTTTTTAATGATTTTTTACTCTTTTTTTCTTATATTTTCTTATTAGGTATTAATTTGTTTTACTAGTAGATATAATATACATTTTCATATGAATTGAAACTTTGTTTCTTTGATTCTCTCGTGATTTTGCTGCCGCCTCGTCCTTTCAAATTACTAGAGAAGACCTCGGCTTCACCTCGGCCTTCCAATAATACTCAGCCAGTAATTGCTTTATTTCAGGCCTGGACCGTATGTACTATTTCAAATAGGTGGTTTCGGAGACTACCCTTCACATACACACGAACTAAAAAAAGCATTTTTTTTAATAATATTAATATAGATTTCAGTGCAAGTTTCAAATTTCTCAACTTGGCTTTGTCTTTAAGTTTAAATAAATCTTACATTATACCTTTGGAATAATAAACCACCTTGTTAGTATTCCAAAGGAATTTCAAAAGCACAATCCCTTTTGAAATGTTGTAGCTTGTTATCCATTTTACGCAAAACACATTTTCAGTGCGCCCGCTCTTTTGTTCTGTGACAATGAAAGTACTTGAATTTAAACTGACTGTCTTATCGCTCTGCCCTATTTGTCCTGAGATCCTTGATATTATCTAAATCGTAAGGTGTAAGCATTTTCAAGGTTACTTAAAATATTGAATACTGAACTTAAACTAAATCTAAAATATTATATATTATAATATATAATTACATATTATTATTGATAATATTAAATTTTTATATAAATTATAATATATAAATATTTATTATTTTAAAGTTATCCTGGTAACGGACAGTCAGTTTTTGAAGCACGCTTATCATCATCATAATCAACCCATCGCTGCATGCCCATTGCCCAGCCCTCGAGAAGTTTGAACTGTGCGTTGATAGATCAGTCAGTCACTCACCTTTTCTTTTTGTATAATGTAGATAAGGGTATATTTTTTAAGAATTGTACGATGGGTTATAGCTACCTATTATAAAAAAACCTATTATTTTGCGAGATTCAAAATTGCTAACAAACCGTTTGTTTAGAAAATACAAATTGAATACGAATCATCTACTTACACAAAAACTGCAAATATTCATTGAGCCATTTTGTATTGAAATATTATAGCATACAAACGAGGATACAATCCCTACAGCTGTTAGCAAAATGTATACCTAATTTATCGTGCAATGACACAGGATGCGCTTTGTATTTTATTTTCAGACTACGCCCATGCATCGACGTACACGATAATGCTTATAATAGGTACTATAATGACTGTGATGAAGTCGTCAACTCGGTTCTCTGCATATATACTAGATAAACTTACTATAATATTCTTACCTACTGAGTATTATGCCCATATTATCATATTACGTTGAAGATGGTAAATAGGCTAGTTGACACTTTTTTTAAGTAGGTCTTAAATGGTTAATATTTGTCCTATTAGATCAAAAAAATTAACACTATATTTTTTTGCGCCCTAAAAACCGTAAAACTTTAATTTAAAAATATATTTTTCTTAGACAGGTGAAAACACTGTCGGCCATGTTTGGCCGATAGATTATCTGTGCTCTGACGTCATGCATTTGTAAACAACAGCATAACCTCCCAAAGTTTAATAAACATGACTTCTATACTAGTTTACATGAAAAATATAGTAATTATCGTTATTGAATCATCCGAGAATGTAAAAAACGCATCGATAAAGACCACAGGAAAGTTGTGGACTCGAGTGCCCAGTGAAATAAATATACGTAACACGCGAAGACTTGCTTAAAGGGATCCTATATGACTAACAACTTCAACCCAAATTTATTATTGCAAAGATCACTTTGTTGTAAGTCTTACTTAATAACTTATTCAGTTTATAAAGAGAAAACGATATTTTTTTACGTTTACTATGAGTTTTTAGAAATATATAAAAACTAGCTTATGCTCGTGACTTCGTCCGCGTGGACTTCATAAATTTCAAACCCCCATTTAACTCACTCAGGGGTGGAATTTCAAAAAATCCTTTCCTAGTGGATAGCTTCTCTTTACCTACAAAGAACATACAGACCAAATTTCATGTATCTAGGACCAGTTGTTTAGATGTTTAGGCTGTGCGTTGATATATAAGTTAGTCAGGACTTTAAATTTTATATATATGGATACTACGTTAGTCCCCGCGTGACATAGGGATGACATTTCTTTGTTTACATATTTAATGACGTCACATCATGGCTGACAGCGTTTTCTGCGTTTCAAATAAAAATAAAAACTGTATTTTTTAAAATTGGATTTATATATCCATCCTGCGTTTTTAATAATTGTTATTGATATATTTCGTTGTCTTAAGCAAAATACTATAATAAATAATCATTTATTGGACGAAATTAGATATGAGTCAAGTAGCCCATTATAAAAAATATTAATATTTGTCCGCCCTAGTCAAAACAATTTATGCGAAATCATAAAACCATTTTAATTAGTCACTAGATAAGCTCTACATTAAAATATTTTTAAAAACCCTAAGGGAACTATTTGATTTATCTGGACAAAAAGTGACCTAAGTCCGTCCCAGGGTGCAAGCTATTTCTATTCTTACCAAAATTTTGTCAAAATAGGTTAACGGGTGGGCCTTAAAACAGAAAGACACACTTTCGCATTTATAATATATGGTATATATACTATGGATCATTAAATAAAGTATAAATGATAATAAGGTTTCGAATTGAATACAAAAAACAAAAATAATAGAAAAGCTTGAGTAGCTGCGATAAGGGCCAGAATGAGATTGCAAAGGGTAGTATTGGACTAAAATGGTTACCCTAATACAGGCATTTTCACTTTGAGGACGCGGAAAGGGTAAGTTTCGTAAATATTTGCCAATAGAAATTCGTTTAGAAATGTATAGGTAATAATGTAGAATTCAAATAGATTTGGAAAATTCATATTTGATGGTGGTCTATAATAAGTTTTGACATTAATTTTAAGCAGTGGCTTAAAAATAATATATCTATAGTTATAGTATATAGTAGTAATAATATACATATAGTTGTTATAAAAAACATTATACACCAATTCATACCGGATATAAGTATGTACTACATTTATAGAAAACTAACTTATGCTAGCTTTGTCCACGTGGACTACACAAATTTCAAACCTCCATTTTACCCCCTTAGGGGTTGAATTTTCAAAAATGCTTTCTTAACTAATGTCTACATCATAATAGTTATCTGCATAAAAAAATTCAGCCCGATCCGTCCAGTAGTTTAAGCTGTGCCTTGATAGGTCAGTAAGTCCGTCAGTTCGTAACAGAATAAAATTAAAATTACGTCGTTTCGTAATAACCAGTTACAAAAAGACATTAATCTTATATTCCGTTACGAACCCGGATAAAATATTCTTGATTAAATAACCAGTTACGAAACGACGAAGTATAAATCTTATTTCGTAGCTGGTTACGAAACATTGGTTACCAAAGTGGATGCAACCGAAAAAATAACGTAGAATGAGAAGGTTCAAACTCGTTCACGTTATCTGTTATTGACTCGCCGTTTCCGGAGTGCCGTAGATATTTTTCTAGGCTCCCAATGGGCACATTAAAAGGTGAAGCGCTCTAGATTTGAGATTTCTAGATATTTTTATTTCGCTCTGTTTACTGTTTTGTTACCTTTACTATGATGTTAGCATTGTTAGCAGTATTTTAAAAAAATAATCAGGACAGGTTGAAATGGCAATCGGGGAGGGAACGCCTCGCACACCCGCACAGCTCCCGCGCTAACCCGATGCGGGCAAGCGGGGGTGACATGCGGGTGTGCAGAACGTCCGCGTCCTCCCGCCTCATATCCCGATGGCTATCTCAACCTGTCGCGGACTATAGGTGCGTGTAGTGGAAAAATAAAATATCTAATAATATTATTGTTTTTACGTTAAATTGCACTGATTTATAGTGCCCCGATTGATGAGTTTTTTTATATTTTATCAAAAGCATGGGATATCTTTAGTTGGAAACAGCGTCGAGAACTCTTTTAATTTCCAAAGTTCTACACGCAATACGTTATTTTTATCAGTGTAGATAGGCATTTAAATGGTAAGTCATGGTCAAATTTGCCGCAGCCATTCAGAATTGGATGAAACCACAATGATTGACACCTTATCGTCAGCTAGTTAAGCGTTTCCCTGATTGTTGGATTGAGTTCTAAATCTACTGGGGCACGCGATTTATTTGATTGAACAACAAAATTGAAGTACCTATAGGGGAATTATTTCAAGTTATGCAAAAATTCGATGGTAATAAATCACCAATACGAGTAATAGTGTGGCAGCGTGGTGCACAAATAAAAAGACTGCTCACATATTATCACTGTGTATTTACAATATTATATTAGGTACATGGGCCGTAATTGTCTATTTGCCTACTTTTGAATTTGATAAATGTTATTACTTTATTATAAACTAGGATAAAAATAATGACGTACGCTGAAAAAAATAATAAAATCCAACAAAGATTTAAAAAGTTACAGGCATTTTAATTTTGGAGTGGGAGGGTCTTCTATCCCTTTCTCGCAAAACGAAAATTTGTATGAAACCGCACGAAGCTACTATGGCATTAGTAAGGTGTGACGTCAAAATGCTATATCGTTATCACTGTCTAATCAGATATATTTAAATGCTTATAACTTTTTTGTTATTTGATCGATTTAATTAGTTTTTTCAGTTTACGTCATTATTTTTATATAGTTTTTACCTTGTTTTAATAAAGTAATAAAAAAATTGGAGTCAAATACCCAATTACAATATGTGCCGTATTTGCGTTTGGAATTATGGTGGAAAACTAGGGCTGCTTCTTAAGGCTCGACAGAGGTGTCTCGCTCGCTTGATGTCTCTGCCAGCCTTAGAAGAGGCTGCACGCCTCTACAATAGTTTACTAAAATGTCGTAGTTGATATAATTTCAAACGATAAACTTGCATCGGTACTTAAGCCAGAACCGTTTTCGTTGAACCGACAAGTTTTGTAGCAAGCCCTTCCTCCCGTCCTGAAGGTTCCAGTGGAGAGCTGTTTCCCGATACTGTTGGTTTCCCTACACAGAGTATGACCGATGTTGATATTAATATTAGTAACAATTATTAGAAAATAATAAAATTATACAAACCAAAAAATAACATATTTTCACGGACTCGGATCGGATGAGTGTGTAACCACCGTTAGGCTGTAATGCATTTTTAAAAGCTGATATTTTGGTAAGGGGAGTCTCGAAATGTAGGCAGATTGATAGCTCCCTGGACACCATAGCGCGCGACGTATTCGACTGCGTGACTGTACACTATATAGCCATTTAAGCCATTCTATGAATGGTATTTGGTTTTGGGCACCGTGCCAATGAAACTAGAAGCCTCAATAGCTCAACAGTCGTAGAGAGCTCTGAAATCCAAAAGGTTCAATCCCTATCCGTCGCACTATTTGTCATATACCTATTCCTAGAGCTTTGCGAAAAATAGATATAGGCGTGCTTAGTGTGCGATTTTACGTCTCACCAACGATGATAGAATTCGAGAGTCAAAATGCAATAAAGTCAAAGTAAATTCCTTGATTTTAAAAGTCAATAATGCATTTCGATTAATTTTAATTTTGCAAAGTTTCCGCTTGAAGTGCTGGTTGTAGTTATATGGACGAACTTGAGCTTTAAAACTTAACTTAAGACTTAACTATTTTACATTAACGCTGAAGTGTTTTGACACTCGAATTCTATCAACGTTAGTGAGATGCAAAATCTCATACTAAAGACGCTGACAAAGAAACTTTCGTATTTATTTTACGAAATATTGTACAATCGAACAAGTTGAGTCCCGCAAAATAGTGTTAAAATAGCTAAAAAATTGGCAGCATTAATCTAATCTCTGGCAAATAGGTCTCGCATGTAGTGGACGCGGGTAATGCGCCGTGTGAGAGATTGTTTGAGCAGAAACTGTTCGGAATTACGAACGGCCGACTTCTTATTTTACTTCGCGTAGCATACTTCGCGTAGCATAAAGCTCGTAAGCTTCGTAGCTAAGTAGAACCACCCGGCACCCGACCAGTGGGGTGATTCTCTAACTCAGTGTCTAACACTGAATGATAGCCACAGAGCTCATTTTTAAATCCGTTGAAGTTTTTCTACGAAAAATATTTTACTAACACCCAGTGAAGCAGCAATGTAGAACCAACCAACCTCGGTGGCTATCATTCTGTGTTAGACACTGAGTTAGCGAATCACCTAGCAGCACCTCGTCGTTCGGCATCCACTCGTTGTCAATAGTTGCCGCGTTGTCACCAGTGAACCTGTCGTGGTCAACCAACGAGTGAACATCACGTAACGTCACGAACGAGTGGATATCGCGAGGTCCACAAATGATTAGTCTGTCAGCGACTGACTCAAAATATATCCTTAGCATGAATCACTTGCGGGAAGGGCACGGTCCACTCGGGACTCGCTCGGACCGAGGTTCTTTTACAAAAAAACCCACATATACCTAGTCAAACTGAACAGGAACATATACGGAACAATCCCATCAGTTTATTATTTGCAGATACGTTTAATCTCTTCAGTCCGGCGGCGGCGCGTCGTTCTTCAGGCCGAAATACCCAATCACCTTACGTCTCGGTCCGTGGCTATCTTTAGGCGAAATACAGGAATCTGCTAGTGTGATGCCGTTTCCAAATAACTGACGTATCTGCAGTTCTTAATTTTTTTCATGTATTTTGACATATAGGTACTGTATTATATAGATATTAAAAACATCATGTAGCATTTAGTATTGCATGTTAGTCGTCCTGTAAATTGTCGACATAGCTTTAAATAAAATGTAAATTTCGCTTAGACAATGCAAATTTTATCGGCCTATACATTAGTATGCACATTTTGTACGCTCGGATATGCAAATTATTGCATACAACTTTTTAGGCTCAACGAAATGAGATGCCCTCAGGCCTCATTGAAAAGTAGTTCAAAAGGGAATAAAAACAAAATATTTGAACCTTATTGCAAAACACTGCAAAGCTAAGTGTAGGTAAAATAATACTATTTTATTTTTAACTAGCTGATGCCTGCGATTTCGTACGCGTGGATTTAGGTTTTTACAAATCCCGTGGGAACTCTTTGATTTTTCGGGATAAAAAGTAGCCTATGTCCTTCCCCGGTATGCAACCTATCTCTATACCAAATTTCGTCGAAATTGGTTGAACGGATGGGCCGTGAAAGGCTAGCAGACAGACAGGCAGACACACTTTCGCGTCTATAATATTAGTATGGACTTGAAACAGATCTACTGATTTAGATAATGTTTTGTATTTTGGTAATGCATGTATAGTGTAATTTTGCTTAAAATTACTTTTTAACGAAGCTTGATCATCCACGTACTATTATTACAAAGCATAGATTACCAACAGCAGAAATAATTTCATTGGCATTTAGAACGTAAGCAGACCCTAGCCAGTCATAACCCGAGTATTTTACAGTGCTTCAGAATCAATTCCGCAAAATGATAATTTTATTCATAGAGTTCCCGCTAGAATCGTATCGCTAACTTTGTTCATGATTTGATACATAAATATTACATGAAACGAAACATTCTGCAGATATAATATAATATTAGGTATTAACGTTTTTATATTATTCAGCAACATTTCTTGACAAGTATAAGAAATACCAAATTTAAGACATTTTATTATTTTTAGTTTTTATTAAAAATGTTTCAATACTAGACTTTAAAATTATTAAGACAACCAGCTTCATTTTTAACTGACAGACCAAATACCAATTTTCATAAATGAAGAATCAAAAATTTCAAGTTTCTAACCTGAAGGGTTTAGAATATAGATAGAATTTAGATAGTGCGTTAATATAGTCAGTTAAGTCCTTTTAACACCTCTTTATCTATTATTACCTATGTATACATTTAGCCAATCACAACAACGGCCAGTTGCGGTTGTAGCAATCACAACTTTGTGCAAAAGGGGTTAGTTGAGTCATCATCTCTGCCTCTTTTCGTCGGTACAAAATACAAAGTAAGTAAGTATATGGGCATAAAATAGTAGGTACAGAATGCGCCCGAGGCACACGCCATGAGTAATGATGCTCGTTTCTCTTCTAGCTCCTTATGAACTACGTTTACGTCGAACGTTTCACTCGTTTCCGTTTATTAATGAAATGGAAACTTGGAAATTTATTATTTTTTCATATTGTATAAAAACCCATACTAATCCATAGGTACTAATATTATAAATGCGAAAGTGTGTCTTTCTGTCTGTCTGCTAGCCTTTCACGGCCCATCCGTTCAACCGATTTTGACGAAATTTAGTGCAGAGATAGCTTGCATCCCGGGAAAGGACATAGGCTACTTTTTATCCCGGAAAATCAAAGAGTTCCCACGGGATTTTCAAAAATCAAAATCCACGCGGACGAGGTCTGTTGAGTTATGTCTGTCTGAGCTAGCTTGTATCCCGAAGGTGGATTTTAAATCAAAGAGTTCCCATGGTATTTTAAAAAACTGATTCTTACGTAGACAAAGTCCCTCATCCAAGGTCTTCGTCTAGAATTTGTATGATAATATTAATAATCAAGTACCTATGTAACAAAAAGAATTGGTGTAGGTTGCGGCTTGCAATCATATACAAATAACTGATCAGTGTTATCTTGCACAAAGAGCCCGCGAGGGACCTTCCACCAGACCTTTGTTATTTTATAAAAGCTGAAAGTTTTTCTGCGTATTGTGCCCAACACAGAGAAGAACGATCCCCGACTATGAAGTTTGGATCATGCTAACTTTGCGAAATAACAGGTAACGAAAGTGTAAAAAATCTTACGTCAAAGTATAAAGTTACACTTTATATTATGTTTTATATTTTCTTCGAAATACTAGTATTATATTAGAAACAACGTCATGCATTGCCAGACACTTCATAGTCGTGGCAAACCCCAGCCAGACACCCTTAAAGTTTTAAAGTTTCGATTGGAAGTCGAATCGTATGGAAGTTAAAATAAAAAAATTGTAAAACCGCTTTATTTCACATTTTACAGTTGAGTTGACCGTAACAGAAGCACGAAACAGTGTTGTACTCGTACGTAACATGATTACTCAATTTACATTGTGAATTCTGCCGTACTATCAAGAACCAATAAACGGGTCAATTGCGGCTTAGTAAAGACAAACAGGTTTTTATACACAGATTTATTGAAAACATTCTTCGTGTTTAAACATGGATTTTAAGCTACGTTCACATAAATTTAAATTTAAATATTTGTTGTGCATCGTGTTGACAAGCGAAAATGTGGAAATAAGTGTGGGCAGATTTATTCACTATAATCAAGGCAATGTTGGGCGCCACGGGATCAAGAAATCAAATTCTAGCGTTTTATTTTAATGTAATGTGTAACGGGTACATAACACGATTAATTTGAAGTTTTTTATTTGTCGATATTTCACCCAATTTTACGGTTATCTGTTAAACCACGAAATAAGCTTAAAATCTCTAGCGTTTTAACTCTTAACTCTATTAATAAACAAGCAAAGATAATATTATAACCTTCAGATAGGCAAATCTCCTACAGTTGTATTTTAAAAAATTAAGATAAAGAAGAATCATCATCAGGTCATCTGTGACCCAGACCCGACAGAAACGAGACATATCTCATTTTTTTTGTTATTTTTTAAATAGTTAAATTATATATTTTTTATATTCGAAATCAATGGCTAACACCAAAATATTGCCTTATGTTTTAGTTCAGGCGTTACACAAAAAAAATACAAAGTGCCTATTTATCTATAAAATTCGTAAACGTATGTAACTAAATGACAATGCAAAAATAAAGATAAAGCCAAACTAAAGTAAAGACTACATAAAAAAATTTGATATGTCTCGTTTCTGTCGGGTCTGGGTTTTTTTTTCTATGGGGCGTGACCCTTCTCCTTTGTACGCTTATGTTTGCGACAGATACGCATAGCAACTAGCGACATTCAGCGACTAGCAACATTCACTATACATAGATAAGAATGGGGGGGGGGGGGGGGAATGCACCTTTTGACACCATCGAGCATGTTTCAAAAAATGCTCATTTTTGAAAATTGAAATTATTCAATTATTAACACCTTTTTTCTATCGAGAAAATTTCCTATTCTATTTCAATAATCCTTTTCTATTTCATGAGGACAAAAAGCATTTTGAAACATTATATTTATGTACCTATTGTTATTTATAATTTTCAAAGAAAAAGCTTCCAAAAGACAAAAAAATTACATGTTTTAGGCAAAAATACTGTCTCTAACATCAAAAAACGTTCCATCAAATTCAACAGTAGGTCGATAACACGCAATGTAACGCAATAAAAATATATAGGACAGTTAACAAAATTTAGTACATGAAAGTACATTTTTTATGAAAATATTTATTTATTTATAATTCGAGTAAGTTAATAGGGTAGGGTAGATAGCATTAGGTTCCTAACTTTTGAAAAAAAAAATAAGTTGTTTACTTTAACGAAATACCATGTACATAATATTATTATGTAGGTATGTTATAATAGCCTACATCCAAAAATAGTTTTAAATTCACCGAATTTGTAAGGTAAACTGGGTGTACTCGTACAGTCCTGAATATTCAAGTGTCAGGGGAGCTTTCCATCTATCTGAATTTGGAGTTGGCAGTTCCGAAATTTTGGCTTTTAAAATTGCATTGGAGATTGATTGCCATGCATTTAAAAAGTGTTAACCTTTTAAGCCGTGCCGGTGCAATCAGTGCCTAATAGTTTGAAATGAAAAATTTTCGGCATTTGAAAAAGAGTTCAAATGTTTCAAAGAGTTTTGAAAAAAAAAAATTTTTATGATGACGACTATTGGTAGTTAATCACAAAGCCTGAAATACATACAACGTGCGATGTTAACGTGTCAATCTGTCATGTGCTACTCCTGGAAGAATCATAATTCAAGAAATTATCAAGACTTTTAGAATATTATAGTAAACCATGTGTTGATATGTTCGATCAGTGATTTAGAACAAACGAGCGAATGCTTAGGTACTCTATCCTTGTCTGTCAAGTTCTCTTTGGATACACAGAGATGTTTATCCAAAGAGAAATTGGAAATAGAGTGGAAATCATACTAAGAACTAGCGCGCACTACGATCCGTACGTTTTTTCCTGGAAATCTGTGAACTATAGAACTACATTGAAGCGCGCGCACTCCGGATTTAATTTCGCACCGGATTTTAAAACGCACGCAAAGGTTGCGGTGTGTTTTAAAATCCGTAAATTTGAATTTAAATCTATCAGAATCCGGTGTGGAATTAATTCCGTTGTGCGCGCGCTTCTATGTATGTAGTTCTATAGTTCACAGATTTTGCGGGGAAAAAACGTACGGAAATTTACCGTGGTGCGCGCTAGAATATCTAAATACTACATATCGTAAGTATCACATAATATGTTACAGTTACAATTGTAGTGGCGCTACGCTGCAATTGCGCACTGTATTGTTTTGGGCTAAGTATTTAGAAAATGGGAAAAGGAATATAAATTATAATACAGATGGTAGAAGTGAGTTACATTCATACCATCTAATGCCCGCGACTTCGTTTTCTTGGACGTACTTACGGTTTTCCGAAATAAAAAGTAGCCGTGAAGAGTTCACGTCCTTAACTATATATTCACGTCACTCCGTACAAAACACGTCAAACATAACACAAACCAACAAACAACCATACTTTAGCATTTATCATAATAAGGGGTATTGATTAAAAAAAAACTACATTAATACCTCTGGAGGATATCCTAAAAGAGAGTTTTTTTTACATTACCTACATAATGTAACGAATATATATGTTAACCTTGCAACATAAAGACCGAAATGGTGATTCAAGGGTCGCTCGGGTCAGTGCGGTTGTTCTAATACAAGCATTTTCACTTAGCCCAGAGTTAATGTATAAAAGTTTTGATGTAATATTACCGTTGAGGCCCAATTTTAGACCTCTCTCCGTACAATATAAAAGGTCCAAAGAGTAGTAGACTCTTACAAACTCCTTTGAATAAATCAAAGGGCTGTTTCTTGCAAACGAATTTATGGATCCGGTGTTGATTATACAGATAACCTGCTGCAACACAGACGCTAATCATTCCTTAAACTTTTGAGACTTCAAAACTATTATTAAGAAAAAACTAATTGTGAAATTACAAAGTATCTCGAAATTAATTAACGAGATTCTTTTGTCCATTTATTATTATCATGATCAGTTCAGCGGTTGTGCCGTGATAACCATGACAGACCGATATCATTTCGTATTCATATAACACATAATTTATGGATATGAATATAATCCTACAGACTAAAACATGAGAGCGTCCTCCTGTGAATTGGATAACAGTTTGGAAATGTCAACATTTGAAAATGAAATGCAGTCAGTCTAGCTTTTAAAATTGCAACATTTAAAATCCAAAAAGGAAGATTTATTCACCAAGCGAGGATAATTTGACGTAATACATCAAATGACGGATTTCAATACAAACTTTCATCCCTTATTTACCCCCTTAGGGGTGGGATTTCAAAAAATTCTTTCACATAGTGGATACCCACTCTTTACAAAGAACAGATCCTCCAAATTTCATGTCTCTAGGGCCAGTGGTTTAGGCTGTGCGTTGATATATAAGTCAGTCAGGACTTTGTTTTATATAAATGAAAGAGATTACGATAAACTGCTTACAAGAGCGTTTACTAGTAAATTGTCATAAGTTACCTAATTACGTAAGCTACTTACGAGAGGAAAACTTACAGGTGTAATCGCGGCCTTATGCAAGGCGTAGCATGAGTCAGCCCGAAAATATTTTTGTAAAATAACAATCTCTTCGTAGATAAAATATATAGACCTCTATGAGATAGCCCAAAAATAAAACCAAATTTAAAAATAATAATCGAACTGGAAGTTAAATTATTATTTTTAAGTTGAACTACTTATTTAAGTAAGTATTATTAAGTATTATCTTATAACGTATTCATGAAACCATTGAACACGTTGATATTGAATCTCATCAATCTTAATTTGTTAGCAAATTCAATATTCAGCTTATCAGTTATTCTCATGTCATTAGTTCGTAACTTTGCCACGGAATAAGCTTGGTTTAAGTAACAGAGAGGTGTCGCATTATACTCGACGTGGTTATGTTATGTTCCACAAAGCGGATTTTAAATGTTGTATAAAAGCAGGCTCATTGTATAAAACGACTTTTTGCTGTGAGAAGAAGATTGATGCTCTGCCGATGTGGTGCTGGAGGCGAATCCTAGGAGTCTTAAGGACGGAATTTTGCACCAAAACGTCTCTATACTCCAAGAGCTCAGCATTAAACAAAGTCTTTCGACGTTAGTACAGAGTCGCAGAGTTCTTCGATCTTGTCTCCCGGCGTGAGAGTGACTCCATTGAGCGTCTTGTAGTGCAGGGCAAGGCACAGGATACCACAGGGCGAGGAAGGTCACTTCGTGATGACCACAACCACTCTGCCAAGAGTGTTAGTTACGACGACATCTCTATCTTGATGGTATGACTTAGTTCATAACTTGCTCATTACAAGAGAAAAACATTTGAATATTAGGTAACTTTAAAATAATAATTATTAGTTCCATTATAAATGTATTTGTATAATATATGTAATTTGGTGAGGGCACTTTTTTGAGGCCCGATGTAAGAGGAAGTTTGAACCTTTATGCCTATAACTCAACTGTTATGACTAGGTACATGAGATTGCCCGACTGGACAGGACAGATCATTATTATTCTATTAGTAGAGCGAACTAAATTTATACGTTGTTAAATCCCTTACTTCACTTCAAAGCGTGCCTAAATACATAATATGCGAAACGTTCAAATAT
The DNA here is from genome assembly GCF_902806685.2 of Maniola hyperantus. Taxonomy (NCBI): domain Eukaryota; kingdom Metazoa; phylum Arthropoda; class Insecta; order Lepidoptera; family Nymphalidae; genus Maniola; species Maniola hyperantus. The sequence continues at coordinate 8,764,470 of NC_048543.1, forward strand.
AGTTTACCGGATTAGACTGGATCATGCTTTCTATGAATTTTGCCTACTTAATTTTTTTACCTGGATCTTGAAACCTAAGTACCTATTAGTCTCCAAGTTAAGTGTTTCTAAGTTATTAGCATCAACATCATCATCAGCGTTAATCGATAGGCGTCCACTGCTGGACATAAGTTGCTTTTCAGGGACTTCCATACGCCACGGTCTTGCGCCGCCTGAATCTATACTGTTTCCTTCCTGTAATTCGTTTGATAAGATGGATAGACGACGTCCATCTTGTGTAGTGTGAGGTCTTACTGTTTGCGCTTCCAAAGTCTTTGAATAGAGCGTGTTGCCAGTGATGACATATTATGGATTTGACACATGGTCACTAACCTGGGTGGTAGGTATGGTGGTGTCATAAGAAAGTTCGCAATCACTGAGCAGGCGATGGAGAGAGCTATACTTGGAGTTAAGTACTCTACGTGATCAAATCAGAAATGAGGAGGTCCATAGGAGAATCGAAGTAACCAATATAGATAGTTTAATGGGTTGGAAAGCAGAAATGGCAATAAGGCAGTGCACAAAATTCAAAATGCCGAAATTTTGATCGTAAGCGGTACGCCACATTTACCGTTTTTATTTTACTGTTGTATCCTTTGACTAAAATATACCCGGATATAGCTTACCTAAAAAACAAAAACTTATCTATTTTTCGTACATAAGATAAAAAGCAAAATATCTAGTAGGTAGTCGTTATGTATCCATTTATTTGGTTTGAGAAACAGATCGCGTGCCGCAAGAGATTTATAACTCAATCCAGCAATCAGTGAAACGCTTAACTAGCTGACGATAAGGTGTCGGCGAATCATTCCGACCCTCTATTTCGAGATAGCTGCGAATTGCGATACTTTCAACGACGAGCTTATCACGTTATTTGTATTACGCAATAGAGTTACAGGTTAGACGTAATATTTAAGTGGACGGGTTGGTACTTGGTATCTATTTTTTTTAAATAGAAATAGCGAGTGAACGAGCAGGCGGTGTTATGATGTTAAGTGATAACCGCCGCCCATGAACATTGCCCGCACCAACTGCTGATGCGATGCCGGCCTTTCAGGAATTTTATTTCTATTTGTATCTTTATTTTATTTTACTACAGATCCTTGCTATGCTTACAGCTTTATGGCAAAGCGCATTACAAGTTAGACTTATGACTTACACTGTTCATATTTACAGATATTCTAATAAATTTATTGATGTTTATATTAAACACGTCTAGGCTCTGGTGTTGAGCAATCGACTCATTTAGCATAGAAAGTGCGTGGAAGGTTTTATTTTATTTTATTTTTATTTTTCATTTACCGAAATTGTAGTTACGTAGTAGTAATAAATTAAGGTTGTTGTTTCTTGGTCCGCCCGCCCCTTGTATTCAAGGGGCGGGGACCCCATGTAGTATTAGTAGGATACCGCCGCTGGGAGTTGATTCCACAGTTTGCATGTGCGTGGAAAGAAGGATCTGGCACAACCGACGGTCAAAACGGTCGGATGGTTATTTTGTAGAGTAATCAATTACCTAATCTAAGCTGTTGTACGTTCCATGTTAAAAGTTGACGGATTGTTATTAGTAGGAAACACAGATCGCAGAAGAGTATTCCAAACCCTAGCCATGCGCATGAAGGATGCGTTTGAGTTTATAAATCTTTAAATAATATGGGTTATTTTCGATACATAGCATCGGTTCGGTAATGAGTTATTTAATCTATACTACTTTACTTACTATAATGTTACTATAATCGAATACTGGTTGCCAACCACAAACATTTGGCCAATTCACGGATATTTCATGGAAACTCATAATATACCGCTCTCATGGGAAATCTATTCTATTGGCCGTTTGTTTTGCTCTGACTGCTACGGCCAGCCAGATCAATGTCACACATGGCTTTATCGCTCTGCGATGGATAGGTTATAGGTAACTAGTTAAATTATTTACCAAACGCGTTTCACTAGTACCTATCTATTCTCCATGGAAAGGTTAATTTATTAAATTTTTGGTGTATTATCCGCTTTAATCGCAGTATCTTAATTAAAATTAAATAAGTAAGTATATAAACATAACACTAATAACAGTGACTCTCTACATTAATTAAGTGCAATGCATAATAACTTTTAAAATAAACAGTTTTACCCCTAAAATACGCATGTCACCCGCACTCACCCGCACCGTTCCCTCTCCGATTGCCAACTCCACATGTCACGTGCTATACTTATACTTAAGACTAGCTTCTGCCCGCGGCTTCGCCCGCGTGGCCTACAGGAAACAAATAGATTTTTTTTTTCAGAAATAAACATTACAACTCTGAACAGCACCGAATAACACATATAACCTTCCAACCCCCATTTCACCCCTTTAGGGGGGGCGGGGGGAGGATTTTCTCATAGTCATACTCTTATTAGCTTATCGAAATTTCAAGTTAATTATAATATCAATAATTAAAACTGTCCCATACAAACTTTCATGCCCTATTTTACCACCCTTATGGGCGAATTTTCCAAAAATCCTGAAACACGTATTTCTTCATTTGTGACCGAAAACCCAAATACGAATTTTACCATGCAAATAACTTGCACCTACTCTTTACAAAGAATAGACCCTCCCAATTTCATGTCTTTAGGACCAGCGGTTTAGGCTGTGCGTTGATATCTTTGTCAGTCAGTCAGTCAGGACTTTGAATTTTATATAATACTAGCTGATCCCCGTGGATTTAGGTTTTTAAAGATGCCGTATAGCCTGTGTCACTCAGGAATAATGTAGCTTTCTACTGGTGAAAGATTTTTTAAAATCGGTTCAGTAGTTCCAAATATACCCCCTACAAAGAAACTTAACGACATTACCTCTTTATATAATAGTATAATATACATATAATATAGATAAGTTAATGCTCCAGTATTATTAAAAATCATACCTAGATTAAAATCACTTTTCCACTGTCATAAGTACAAGGAGATTGTAACAGAAGCACTCCGTCGCAATTTTCGCAGTCGTTGAAATTACTTGAAACTTAAGAGCTATAAGTATAAAGGTTGGCCGTTAAAGTAGAGCCATTCCTCTTATTTTAACTTTATCGATTGCTTCCATAATTGAACTGTATTAGTGAACTTCGGCTCTTGTTTCTACGGTTAACTTTTCCTAATTGTATTTCGCTGAATCTGTAGATTCTGTAGGTTAGTACTTATAAATATTAATCGTCTGCCTATTTTGAGAATACTTTTGAGTGCATTTTATTAGTATTCGCAAATAGAATTTGAGACAAATAAATTATACTTTAACCTATAAAAACATTAATATTGTTTTTTTTATAGAACTCCTCATCATAATCAACCCATCACCGGCTCACTATTGAACATGGGATTCCACTCAGAATAAGAAGCGCTTCCATAGTCTACCACGCTGATCAAGTTTGGATTGACAAATTTCATACACTTTTGAGAACATTATGGAGAATTATGGTTTTCTCACGATGTTTTCACCGTTAAAACAAGTGAAGTACTTAATTGCTCAAAACGTATATAATTCCGAAAAAATTAAGTTGCGTACCCGGGATCGAATATTGGATGCCCCCCCCCCCCCAAACCGCCCCCCCCCCCCCCCCCCAAGCGGCTATTACCGCTTTTAATAGAACTACCTTGTTGATGGTTTCACCCCCGTGTCTCACGTGCACGTAAAGCCGAGGGTCCTGCATCTGACCTCTCTCTTGTTGTTGTCGGATTTGTCGTCCCATCGCACTATAAGAGTGAGAGTCGGTCGGATGGACATTATACGTCTAGAATTTCACAAAATCAAAACCCATACCTGCCTTTAATATTCTCGCAGACAAGGGTATTCTTATACTATGCCAAACGCGCACAAATGAGTGGATATTTCTGTAATATAATTGACGGCTGACGCGGAGTGTACGTGACGCATTTCTGCGAATTTTCACGCGCCGGCATCATGCTGAGTCAACCATGTGCTCGCAGAATGTCGGTTCGTGTAGTTGGTATACGTAATTTGATGTAGAAGGTATATTTTTTGGGTAAAAAGATCCTATGCCCTTACCAATTTAACAATTTCAACCCTTATCAATTTAACCTCATATGAGTCTCTCCGACTGCATTAGGTAGTTACTTAGTAACTATTCACATTATGACATGTATGATGTAGGTAAATGAAGCAGTCTATAATGGCACCCACTCATTGGTGGCACCAATGCAACTTCGGTGACGTCTGGTTTTCAAACGGGTCGTTCATTAGTATTTAAGAGGTGGCGCAGATTTATTTGGTTTCTAAACCGTGAAAAATTTTGTTCGCTCGATCATATCTGTTTGTTGACCATAACGATGTTTGGAGGTGGAATTTTCAAAAATACACAAAGAAAAGAATCTACTGTCAAAATTTCAAATTCCTAACCCCATCAGTTTAGGCTGTGAGTTGATAGATCAGTTAGTCAATCACTCAGTTAGGGCAAGTCATTTTTCTGTAGATATATCTATACATTTCTAGAGAACTGATAGGTAAATCATTTTCTTCCAAAATAGCTGGCATAATATTACCTTTGTTACTCGCTTGCTTGTAAACTGTAAATGTGAGCTAGTAATTATGTTTGCGAAGGATCAAATCACGAGAACAAAACTTCAGGTAAACGTGAAACTCGACCGGAGTTCATCTAATTAGGTAAGTTTATAAATGTGTTACTTATTATGTTCTAAGAGTAAATACTTAGGTTATACCTACCTATCTACTTCAGAAAACGTTGAAAAAAGTTCTACTTCTAACAAATATTCTACTTGATACGTACAAAGTATTAAATCCTTATTTATATCCATACTCCATACTAATAATAATATTATAAATGCGAAAGTGTATCGGTCTGTCTACCTGCTAGCTTTTCACGGCCCAACAGTTTAACTGATTTTTGATGAAAGGTACTGAGTTACTTATATGCCGGGACTATAGGTTACTTTTTATTACGGAAAATTAAAGAGTTCCCGGGGGATTTTGAAAACATAAATCCACGCGGACGAAGTCGCGGGCATCATCTAGTTAAATATTACTATGTCCCAAATATTATAGGTATTAGGTATCAAAAAACTTAAACAAGCGATGGATGAAGTTGTTTTTGTAATTAGTTGTGAGTTGATTATTATATTTCGGTCGTAAGGCATCTTCCTCTATGACCAGCGGCCAGCGGGGTGATTTGCTAACTCAGTAATCAATTTTCGTTATTCTAATGTAAAAAAAGTTTATTCCATGTTATCGGTTAAGATACCTTAGATTAAGAACTTTTTTTTATTCAGATACAAGATAGCCCTTGACTGCAATCTCACCTGATGGTAAGTGACGATGCAGTCTAAGGTGGGAGCGGGCTAACCTGGAAGGAGTATGGCAGTTTTTATTAAACCCATACACCTTTGGTTTCTACACGGCATCGTACTCGGCTCCCACCAGACCAGACCATAAATTTAGAAATTATAAATTCCAAATCCCTGCCAGGAATCGAACCCGGGACCTCCCACTAATAAGACCACAGCGCTTACCACTGCGCCAGGGAGGTCGTCATAACTTATTATTTATTGGCGTTTTAAAGTTTTACAAGCTTAATTAATTTTATATTAAAAAGGCCTATTTGTTAACAGATGATGTTAAAAGGTAATTACATTTACGAAGGTTCAAAATCACAAGAACAAAACTTTGTTACGTATCAGGTAAACGCGAAACCCGGCCCGAGCTTGTCTAATTAGCTAAGTTTGCGAATTTGTAGGCAACAAATTTCGTACAAGTAGCTAGGTATGTTAGAAAATCAGTAGGTATAGGTATATATCCAATTCCATCTTCCACGCTAATATTATAAATTCAAAAGTGGGTCTGTCTGCTAACTTATCACAGCCCATCCATTGAACCAATTTTGATGTTTGGTACAGAGATAGCTTGCAATTTGATAGGGGAAGGACATTACTTTTGATCCCAGATTTTTAAAAACCTAAATCCGCGTGGATGAAGTCGCGGGCATCATGTATAATATCTATCTAATAGTAATTGTTATCGTATTGGATTATTTGGACAACATTAGCAACTTTTACAGATTTATTTTATTTTTCTCTTTGATCCGTCACATTTTATTTTTTTGTAATTTATTTTATTTTCATAGTATTTAATTTTCACTATAATATCATGTTATTTTAAAGTTGAAAGAATATTAAGTTTCACAAACCTGGACATTTCATTTTTTCACACACTGTCTCGAACAGTATATGGTTTTAATTTTTGCTCTAAATAATTTACCTACAGTTCTAATTATTCTAAATCACATTAGGCATCTATGATTTATGATTATTTTCTATAATATAAAAATGAATCACTAAATGTGTTGCTCATCGCAAATCTCGAGAACGGCTGAACCGATTTCGCTAATTCTTTTTTTATAATATTCCTTGAAGTACGAGGATGGTTCTTACGGAGAGAAAATTTAAACAAGTTGAATCGACTGTTAGGCGGAACGAAGTTCGCCAGGGCAGCTAGTGATTATTATATTTTACTAGCAACATAGCTTAGTTACGACCCTATTCACCACAAATGTTTTTAATTTGCGACTATGAATATTTTACTTAAATATTTCTGGTATAGGTATATTATATGTATACACCTATGATTACCTAATATACACTCTTAATCAAATTCCAGTGGTAATATTCATAGTTAGTAAAGTATTTGTAATTTCACGAACATAATCAAGGTTACTTGTGGTAATGTGGCGTCTTTAATTTGTAAACGGGCAGATAATTAACATTGTAAGTATATTCGAGCTGAAACTTCTTATATCAATAACTAATAAATTCATACAAATATTATAAATACGAAAGTGGGTCCTATTTCTGTTTATTCCTCTATTTGTTAATTTTTCACAGCCGATCCGTTTAACCTATTGGATACAGAAACAACTGAGATGCTTTTCAAAGACTGAAGATACAGGCTTAATTTATCCGGGAAAAACAGTTTTTATGGGATTCCACGCAGACCAAGCTGCAGGTATCATCTACCTATAAATATTTTTTTTGAATCTTTTCTCCATAATAATATGTTTATTACACTATTTTGAAAGTATATGAGATCCAAGCTTACAATTTTGTAAATCAGGTCACTACTAGGCTATGAATTTTTAACGTTTCTGGATGTATGAAATTTGATTCTCCGGTAAATCAAGATCTCTTTCTGACTTTGCCTTCGCAATATGTAGCTACTTTAGTGCCTATGTAACAAAGGAAAAGATAAGCTAAAGTAGGTATACAAAATTTTAAGGTGTAAAAGTGTTTGATACATCTTTTTTTCAAGTACAAATAAAATCTGAAGCTTAGATCTAGTGAAATAACTGCAGTGTTTCACCTGTATTGTACGTGAAATCTTATGGCGAAATTTACATATAAAGCTGCACATGTGGGTTAGAGCTGTTATTGGTATCGATAACTTTAAATTCTCTCTTTTATTGTGTGATTTAAACGACTGCTTTTGTTTTGTATTCGAGCCGCGCTACAGGAACGTACCTATGGGAACATAACAATAGAACGGGAATATTTATTACATTTATATGTAAAGTAAAAGTTTAAATTGGATTCTCAATACGATTCAACATTCAAATTCCGATTTGAATATTTTAACTATTCAAAGGGGCTAAAGTTTTCCTTTATTATTGTACCTACCAAAAAGAAGAATATAAAAAATATATAGGCACTTATATGACGGCGTGTGACAAAACCTGCGTCATAGTGTTGATTGTTATTTGGTCTATTGTGGTTTGTTAACTGTAAAAATAAGTAATTAATGAAAAAGTAGTGAGAAAGGACGATTTAAGGTAGTTTCGATATGACTGTCAATTTTTTTAAATATTTCTTTTAGAATATAAAATACACACATACATATGTTGTGAATCACCTACTAGGTATTTTTACTAGTTAATTGACTTTTATATTTTCATATTATTATATTATTGTAAAGCTTGTTTAAATTATCAAACGTACTGTTATAATTTTATAATTAATATCTACTTAAGTAATCTGTAAAAAATTGTAATCCTATTTGGCCTTATTTTCAGTCTGTTATTATGTAAAATTATAATATTGTTTGTATCGCTGTTGATTGCAAATAAACAAATAAAATAAAAAGAAAATAAAAATAAAGCAAGCTTTATTGAAAACTAGCTGAGCCGGCGAACTTCATACCACCTAACACGTCACTTAATTGTTTTGCCTTCCCGGAACCCCTCCACCAACACTTAAACTTTATGGTATGGTATTAAAGTTCAAATTGCCTTTTAAGTACCTATTATTACGAATCTTTTGTATGGGAATATAGAAAACTGTTGTTTTTAGACTTTTTAAGGCATTTTTTTAAATTTTCTCCCCGTAAGGACCATCCTCGTACTTCAAGGAATATTGTAAAAAAATAATTAGCGAAATCGGTTCAACTGTTCTCGAGATTTGCGCTTAGCAACACATTCAGCGATTCGATTTATATATAGAGATAAAGCAGACTTCACAATCAATATAAAAGAAGCAAGATCATTTTTTTATCAATAAACGTTTGTTTTTATGCCCTACCAATTTTTTTTGCAAAGTAATATCTATCAATCACTCTTTATTCTCCGGACACTTTCTTTGTAGTGGCTAACATTATATTATAATGTCTTCGTTGGGAATTATCAAATGAATTAAAAAAACCCGGGAACGCCTGTCAGCGTAAGCGAAGATTTTTTCAGTTAATGAAATTTTGACCAATGGAATTTGACTAGATTCTGGTCCAGATAAATCGTCAAAAATCAAAGATTTATTTCGTTTTTTACTTGACTTCCCAAAAAAGGAGTGTAATGTTTTCAGGTTTCAGTTTCAGGTGAGTTTCTTTATTCCACCATAGCTTCTAATGC